>NC_143578.1:73622560-73719759 GCF_048544385.1 Mastigoproctus giganteus | reverse complement strand
CTGTATAATTCCAGAAGAATAACACGCATTCTTGTAGGAATATTTGTGTTAATTGTGTAATGTCCCAGCATGATGACTTCCTCCATCACTTTTTATTTACTGAAGCGATAAACATATCAAATAATGTCATCGGAATATTTGTGTTAATTGTGTAATGTCGCAGTATGAGACACTTTATTTTTAAAAGTGACAAAAATATTTTCTTTCGCAGTGTCTTCTCATAGATTTAAACCTTTATTGATCCTTTGATAAAAAGAAAACTCATTGTCTTGTCATAGTGTTTATTAACTAAGCCACCTGAGTCTTTTTTTCTTGTGTGTGAGTAAAACTTTTATAGGTTCGTTTCCTTAGAGATTCAATATGAAGATACATTTTTTTTAATTTGAGCCTTTTTATTATTATTGTAACTCTTTATTATTGTCTTAACTTATGTGTGTTAACCGTTTTATTGACTCGTTTCCTAAAATCAAAAACTCAAACACCAAAGAAAACTTCTGCTTTTTAATGAACAATTTTTAAAAAGGTACATCTATGAACAAACAGTAACATTTTCAGATGTGTGGAAACAGTCCATACTCCTATCTTCACGCTGCGGCTCCGAGATAATAATAATCACTATCAGGATGATGACAAACCATTTAATTGACACTTTTCCTAAAATCAAAAAACTCAAACATCAAAGAAAATTTCTGCTTTTTAATGACCATTTTTAAAAAGGTACATCTATGAACAAAACAGTAACATTTCGAGAACACAAGCAATCAAAAGACACAGTTCAATGAAATGGGAATAAATGAGCATAACGTTCAATATAACGCTTCCTTAACTCTGATATCATTCCAACTACTGCCTGCAGAATATTATAAGGATTAATTTCTGGTTCTTTCTGCTGCAAAGTACATCTAGCCGTAAAGTCTGTTACAACGTTATACGGAATCAGATGTCGAACCATATACTCGTAGGCTTCTTGAAATGTGATATCACTGGTGGTGGTGAACTGTCGACGCAGTCGTAAACATTCGCGAGCTGTGTGTAGTACTTCCATCACTGATTCTTGCATCAGCGTGAATAGTTTAGCTTCGTTCCCAAGCACAGATACAAAATCGTCAACATAGAGTATTTTTTGTGAAAGAGACTCACATTCATCCAAGTCGAGATTAAAATCACACAGCTCACCATTGGTAATCGTAGCACGACCAGCTTCTGTCTCAATCTCCAAGCCATCTGTAAATGTAATAGTTTCATGTGCACGACCCCGAACTAATAGTAATACTTCAGGCCATTTTAACGCTATCTTACTCCACTGATCTACCGTTAGTTTTAGATAACTCGAAGCGCATTCCAAAACGATCGATACTTCGAAATCAAGCAGGAGAACTCGTAGAATAGTGCGTGAACTGAGGCGACGAAAAAACACATAGTTCTTCTTTGGAGCGGTACTCATCTTAGCAGTTGCTGAAAAATGGCAAATGTAACGTATAACAGTCATATATAAAGCAGTCCCAACCCAGATATGTGACTAATAATATTACTCAAGAAGAAGTGTGTCATCGGAAATTGCCCAATAAAACAACCTTCAACCCAGATATGGACTAAGAATATTACTCAAGAAGAAGTGTGTCATTGGAAATTATCTAATTAGGAGCTCTTACAGAATGACAAACTATTTTCCTTTTGACCTTAAAACCCACTTACAGGATGTCTGTAGTATTTCCGAACAAGTTTCGTTTTGACGAAATAGTAGGATCAATGACTGAGAATGTCATAAAGCTACTGGAGAGCCTTTAAAAGCGACCACAGTCACAGAATCGTTACCGAAAAAAAAAAAATGGACATGTGTGATGATAGTTCACTGGAGTGTGAAGCTGTCCGTCTTGCAGAAGTTATTGAAGCTGAAATATTGTATACGAATACTGTACTGTATACTGAGGTGAGTGACTTTCCTCCTATATTATCCCTCTTTATTTTTAAACGGGATAAAAATGCAGTTTTATAACAATGCTTAATATTCATTTTCAGAATGCAGAATTCTTTTCATTGTCTCCTCGTGTCGAGGGGAGGGCAGGAGGATCAAACGAAGGACCTGTAAGTCTTATTCAGAATCTCATATGCAGAATTACAATCCGAATTCCAAAAACGTTAAGTATTTTTTTTTTTTTTCATTTCTTTTCAGATTCAAATTGGTGGTGGTGACGAAACATACGAACGATTCTACGAAATCAGTGAAGGGCCAGAGAAGTATTCCTCTAAATATAAAACTATGTATAAAACGTACAAGTGCAAATACCGAGACTTACATTTGCTTGCAGGGGAACAATTTTTTCTTTTGTTCAAACAAATGTTTAAACTAATTATAGGACAAGTAAACAAGGGAGGAGAATTTAGCCATGTTCGTTTATGTGTAAACGCCGACTCCCTAAAAACACCGATTAATCTTCCATTTATGAAGATATCAGAACTGACAATAGATAGAATTATGGATGCGTTTTTCAGTGTAGATCAGTCGCGAAGTGACTTTCTGATAACAGACTCTCTCACAATCGATCTGGTTCTTATAAACATATCAAATAAAGGTGGTGCTGGGCCTCTTTCCTGTACCGTTCAACGTGAAACGTGACAAATGGCAGTGTAAGCTACTCCATACATCGTTAACTAGGCGGTATGGTTTCACATTTAAGAAGCGCATAGTTGGAGAGGACACCCGTACATTCCCATATGGATACTTCCGTGAAAAACACAATCAAAAATGATTCGTCGGTTATAACACTGTCACTATGTGTTCGTTTATCCACCCCTTCACATGTGTCGCGGCCGGTGGTACTCAAAGCGGTAAAACAACCTTCATTCTGTCCCTTATTAAAAACAGCAAACAGTTAATTTCACCCCCTCCGGAGAGAATAATTTACTGCTACTCTGAAGAGCAGGATCGGTTCTTACAGTTTCCGCAGGTTGAATTCGTAAAAGGCTTGAAACTGCCCGAAGTCGATAGACATGTCAGAAATCTAATCATAATCGACGATCTCCTACACGCTGCAAAAGACAGTTCCGAAATCGCTGAAATATTCATTAAAGGAAGCCATCACAGGAATACAAGTATCTGTCTTCTCTCCCAAAATTTGTTCTGTCAGGGTAGTCAATATCGGACCATCAGTCTTAACTCACACTATTTAATCGTTTTTAAAAATCCCAGAGATTCCCGACAAATATCTCACTTAGCCTCGCAAGTATTTCCAGGGCGTTCGAGTGTTCTAGTCGATATTTATAAGGAGGCCACAGAAAAACCGTTCTCATATTTATTACTGGACTTTCGACAAGATACACCAGAACAATTACGTCTGCGCTCGTGCATATTACCGGAGGACGGCCCGTCAATTACTTATGTACCTTCATGGCTAAAAGACTCCGAAAACATAGTGACTTCATCAGGTTTTTGTCTGGTGCCAGCCCCAAGCAAGCAAATACAATTTTGAGACAGACATCGCACTCTCAGGTCACTGTTTTGTGCGAACTGTGTAAGAATTTACTAAGAGGTAACATACCAATCACTCCACAAGAACTTCGTAGACTGCAGCGCAAAAAGAAGCTGTTACGTGTTCTAGCGGATAAAACAGTCCCCTTCACAAGGCGACGGAGACTTATTACCCAACAGGGAGGTGCACTGTTTCCCTTACTGGGCAGTCTGATAATTCCACTGATAACATCGCTAATAAGAAAATGAACGACTCGTTCAAAAAATATTTACTACTGGCACCACCAGAACACCAACGGATGATTTCTCTGGACGAAGAGATGTCCGAGATTCTGAAGAGACAGGACATGTCGATCGAATCCAAGGTGAAGGCCTACCTTCAAACATTGCAGGCTTTTCTGGGACTGAAGAAGAAAAGCGGGCCTCCGGAGGAGGCCCTCGTGCTCCCTCCCGCGGCGGCCGGGGAAAAGCGCGCGCCCAAACGTGCAAGGAAGAAGCCGTCGATTCTGACGTCTCCCCGTCGCTTGAGAGGAAAGAAAATACAGTGGATAAGTATGTGAGTACACAATTTTTTTTTTTTTTAAATTTGTTTATTTAAGTGATCGATTACATCTAAAGTAGCAATGATATCATTGCCCCACAAATTTTTACAATAACATTCGTTAACAATCTGTCTCATAGTAATACCGCGACATCTATGGGTTAAAAAGAAAACACAATGCAGTCCACAAGCTATAGATTCCCGATGTTGTATTACAGTCTTGTTATGAGTCCACTTGCGACTTTGCCTTTTCAGAAACGCCACAAAATCTTCGGGCGGGGGGCGGGCAAACGTGTCGAAGTAATCGGCTTCTTCTTCTTCTCCGAGGTAAATAGCTATCCAATGGGTTCCTGGTCTGTCGGATGGATCGGTGTTGACGACTAGAAGAAACGGTTTACTAAGAATGTTCGTAGCCAGTTCGTCGCGAGCACATACACTTATGGGGTAATCTTTAACAACACTTTCCAACAAACGTGCTATTTCTTCAGTGTTCATAATCCAGAAGAACCGACCTGTCTTTTGTCAGCGAAACCACGTTCTCGAATTCACTGTACAAGACGCACGTGACGTTTTCAGGCAATGGTGATGAAAATTTCAGTTCGAGACGTACGCTCCCCCGTTTCAGAGCACTAATGTGTGCACCAATCGCGTTTTCGTCTGGCGATAAATCAAAACCGTACAATACATTACCGAGTGGATACTCGGAATATGACAAATCGTTTCCGGTGTCTTCCGTCCATTTATTTAATGAAGAGAAGAGTGACAGATACGATCTCGTATACTGTCCTGTCTTGAAGTCGGGAGTCAGAGGTATTGACGGGTACTGAATGCCATCGGCAGTCACTTGTAAGTAACACAGGTTGAAGTGAGAGAAGTTAAAAGGATTACGAGAGTACGATCCATTGAAACCTTCACTCGACACCAAACCCACAATCACGCGCGATGGAATTTGTCCTAGGAATATATTATCACGTGTGGAATCTACCATTCCTTTGGGAATAGAAAAGTATGTCACGTTCACGCGATTAATAGGGTACACGATCGGGTTCTTCTCTAAAACATTGATGTGTGCTAGTTGAATCTGAGGATTCAATTTCACTTTACGTACGAATAACGTTGCTTCCATAATGTTCAACTTGGCAGTCGACGAATCGTTGGAAAGCAAACAAAATTCGGGGGAACTTCTTACCAGTCGTAAACGGAGGGAGACGTTATTCACTATGTATTTAGATTGGTGACACAGATCGAGTCGAAGTCTTCCTAACATCTCTGCAGTTTTCGATTTTGAGAAGAATTTCAATCGTTGGTACATACCACTGTCGTCCTTCTCGAACATCTGTTTAACATCGGTGTACTGATCTTTGACGTACATCTCAGTTGTCAGTTGCGAATTCTTGGCTTCCCGTCCATAGTTAAGAAGTGTTTCCAGGTATGCACGATAAGGGTACGTATTCGATGATGGGTTAATCAGTTTGTCTTGTACAAAGAGATCGACTTGACTGAATAGAGAGTGAAAGAAATTGTTAACGACTCCTACTTTATCATTTTCTTCCAGATCTTTTCCATCGCTTCTGGTGATTCGCACCTTCAACCGCAAATAACTTTTCCCGAGGTCTAGATACTCTTCCGAAGTCCCCGGAATATAGAATTCGATCGGGCCTACACTATCTACAGATGCCAGAGGAAGGAAAGTAATATACGACGACCGTTCGACACACATATTAGTGGCAGGTTTACTGAAAAGATCCAGCTCAGACATCATAACTTCCATCGAAAATATCGCGACGTCTACGTTTACCACCTCTCTGATTACGCACCTTGTCTTTAATGGCTTGCCCGACTTCTGATACACGATTTAAAAACGAACGTTTAGGTGGAACACCTGATATAACATCATCAACGATATTTCGTCCTGCCGAGAGTACTTGTCGACCGATGAAAGCTGCTGCAGGTTTGAGTATAGGTGTGAGAAAGCGGAATGCAGTTCGGAAAATGCTTCCTAATCCGTGACCTCTCTGGATGGAGGGCCCAGCGAAGTAGGGGTTCCCCCCTGCTTGCATTGTGTAGTAATGGACGTACGCATTCATCGTTCACGGAAATGGAGTTTAATTGTAGTCTTTCCCTCACTGAACGGTACGAATTCACCGCTATCTGTACGCACTTGGATGGTTACTGTATGGAACGTGTTTAACTGGAGTGGGTAATAATCTAAATGCGAGAACTCTCCGTTATTGGAAAACGATACGACACGTAACAGTGGCGCTTTCGTATCGCCTACAACCTGATCCTCAATTAGGTTACAATAGACGAAATAGGAACTGACACCCCTATATATATCTGCCTGGTACTTAGCGTAAACTCTACCTTCTAAGTCTCTGCCTAGTTTTTCGAAACCTAGCATCTGACCGAGCCCTGTTTTTGGGAAGCGAAGGTAAACCGATGGATCGATTTCGATAGACACTATACCTATGGAGTTCACTTTTGCGTCGAGTTGGGGTGCCAGCTTCATCATGGCGTTAAGCACCTGTGGTATACTTTTGTAGCTCCCTCGTGGCAGTTTACAGACCTGAACAGCTTCTGCTTTCACACCCCGATATGTGATCGTTCTATTGGATGCTTCTTTAGGCAATGTGATTTCCTTCTTGGAAAGCCACTCGCCGACGTGATAATTTCGGAAAATATAGAACCCTCCTTGATCCTCGCTAAATGCCCTATCGAGACCTATAACCCGTGTAAAAGCTTTAGAGATTTTCACAGTACTCTCGTTCTTCACCCTTAACGTGAACTGTTCTTTCGTTCCGTCAGTTTTCACTTTCAGTTGAATGTCACTGTCGACAGAATTAATATCATCGATAAGTTTTGAGGAATTGGTATACATTTCTTTTAATACT
The DNA here is from genome assembly GCF_048544385.1 of Mastigoproctus giganteus. Classification (NCBI taxonomy): domain Eukaryota; kingdom Metazoa; phylum Arthropoda; class Arachnida; order Uropygi; family Thelyphonidae; genus Mastigoproctus; species Mastigoproctus giganteus. Next base: position 73,712,858 of record NC_143578.1, on the reverse strand, counting down.
GTCATCGCTCTGACTTCTTTTTTCTTTTTGGGGTACAGAGTGAATATGTTCCATCCATCGGAGATATTATCCCATGAAAGAGGGAAGTGTACTTCGGCAAGTGCTACTTCCCACTTGCCAGAGAGAGAAACAGCATTAGGCAGTTCCACTGTGAATTGTGACTGAGAATTTCTGGGATGTAGATCCATACTAGCGTTACTGGGAAGTGTAAGGAAAAACATCTTGTGAGCTGACCCAGCTATTGAAGCTTTGTGGGTAGCCTAACCATTTGACTAATAACTGACGTTGTCCTCTGACTGTCTTTTGTTTAAGTACCTTTTCGATGGGGTAGACGTCAGGGGGTACATTATCGTCAAAGTTAACTTTCTGTAACTGTGTTTCGTAAAACGTTCCTTCTATCTGATCACCATCACGGCCTGTCACACTGTACACAACAGGGTTACGCTTCAAAACACGTGTAATAGTAAACACTTCTCTCGTCCAATTCCCCCAGTAACCTTTGCGAAAAGGGTGAGACCCGCTGCTCAAAACAACTCTATCTCCGATTTTAAATTTCGGTTTCAGGGTTTTGGTACGGTTGTAGTAGAGTCTATTATACACTTCTTCTTCGTTAGCAAGTGTGACTTTTACAGGGGCCATACCAATAGAACGATGGGTAGTACGATTATACGTAGCCACAATATCGTCGAGTACGTGAATATATTTCTGACTTTTGGAATAAGAAATCCACTTATAAATTTTTTCTTTGAGTGTACGTATGAACCGTTCGGCAATAGCTGCCTTCTTTTCTGATCTTGTTGTATAGAAATTGATACCAAGGGAAAGGAATAACCGACGAAGAGGAGCATTAGTGAATTCTTTTCCTTGGTCGGTGTTAACGCAAAATGGTGTTTCTTCTTCGAAAATAGATTTGAATGCCTGCACCACCTCGTTGGCTTTTTTGCTTTTCAGTTTTCTGACCCAAGAATATCGCGAGAAGCAGTCCACACAAACCAGAAGGTAACGATATCCATCGTTTGAGTCGGCGAGAGCCGACAGGTCACCTAGGTCACATTGAAAAGTGTGATTAAGTCCGGGAACTTTAATTTGGTTTCTCCGAAAATTAATTCTTTGCTGTCGATGTCTCACGTAAGTAGGTTGACTAGCTAGGAATTCGCGAACAACACGTCTGGGTAATTTAGTATGTTTTTGAAGAGCATCAATAGAACTGAAACTACCTATTACTTTAGGATTATAATAGTCTGCTAACATTTCTCTATCTCCACAGGTAGGAATGGACAGTGTCGAAGACATCGCACTACTTATATTTGTCATCATCCTGATAGTGATTATTATTATCTCGGAACAGCAGCTTGAAGATTGGAGGATGGACTGCTTCCACACATCTGAAAATGTTACTGTTTGTTCATAGATGTACCTTTTTAAAAATTGTTCATTAAAAAGCAGAAGTTTTCTTTGGTGTTTGAGTTTTTGATTTAAGGAAACGAGTCAATAAAATGGTTAACACACATAAGTTAAGACAATAATAATAAAAAGGCTCTAATTAAAAAAAGTATCTTCATATTGAATCTCTAAGGAAACGAACCTATAAAAGTTTTACTCACACACAAGAAAAAAAGACTCAGGTGGATTAGTTAATAAACACTACGACAAGACAATGAGTTTTCTTTTTATCAAAGGATCAATAAAGGTTTAAATCTATGAGAAGACACTGCGAAAGAAAATATTTTTTGTCACTTTTAAAAATAAAAAGTGGCTCTTACTGCGACATTACACAATTAACACAAATATTCCGATGACATTATTTGATATGTTTATCGCTTCAGTAAATAAAAAGTGATGGAGGAAGTCATCAAAAGGTTTACACACAACTTAAGAAGATATACTGTAATAAAATGTATTTTCAAAAAAGTTTACATGCACACAAGAAAAGACTCAAGTATGATAATAAAAAAAAAAAAAAAAAAAATCTCGGTAAGCAAGTGGCGCCATCTAGGGAGAGAAATGAGAACTAACTATCACTTTCACACCTGTACTTGGAGTATAGTATGCAATTGAGTTTAAATCACTCCAGGTATTATGCAATTGAGTTTAAAACCATTTAGACTTTATGTAAATGTGTTTGAACCCCCAACATATCTACTAACGTCACACCCCATCGCACTGCAGCTGTTGATATGCTTTTGGAAAGTGAGGACTGTTTGTATGGATTGGCCTGCCCGTTCCCATCGAACACATATGGGACGCTCTGGAGAGACGCCTAGCGACACGTCCACACCCACCAGAAAATGTTCACCAGCTGACGATGGTGCTGACAGAGGAATGGACGATGTTACCGTAAGAACTTATCAACAACATTGTTCTAAGTATGGACAGGCGGTGAAAAGCCTGCATCGACATTAGGGGTGGCCATATCTCTTACTGAGGACCACCTCTTCCCTTTGTTCCATCTTGGCAGTGATGCATCTGTATTATGGCAGCCAGTGCTATGTTGCCATTTTTGAAATAAAGTCCTTCTGCACCATTTTGTTTCCATTGTTGTTTCCTTCATAATTTCTGTACCTCACGAGGTTCCTTTGGTATGCTTTTCCCATATCCAGGAAACTCCTATGAGAAGCTATAGGTGAAAACCTGACTGGTCCTTAAATTTTCCACACCAGTGTATAAACGGAAAGTTGGAAATTAAAAGAATCTAATTTTACTTGGAAATGTAAATCACTATTTCGGTTAAGTGTAAATAATTTTTACAAATAAGTACTGTGAATATGCAATAGATATATTCTGCAAACTAGTCCACTTCCTTTTTGATATGTTTGCTCGAAAATGATAGCTCATTATTATTATTATTACTTTATTCGAGATGATAATGATATTCTTAATAAAATGTTGTTCACATGTAGACGAAATCTTTATTTCTATTTCCATTAAATTTTTATTGTCAAAAGATTATTTCTACCTAGACGTTTAACTACTTTTAAAAACTTCAGTTCTTAAAAGTAGACATGTCCATTTTTGGTGTCTAGACAGGTGTCTATAGTTAGTCTTGCATTGTTCCTCTGTATAATATCACCTTTGATAGAAGGTCTTTGCTAATCGATTACTCAGCAGTATTGCTTTGGCCTGCTTTTTTTAGGGTTATAGATTATTTTCCAAAGTAAAATGTGCTTGCGACATTCAGAGATAAAAGGCGACCAGGAAATACTATGCGTGTAAAGTTTGGCAACTGTATTTATTGGATACTTCCCGGTAAAGAGTGGCTTTAATTCGCCTCACTTTTTTTTTGTTTATTATCACCAACCAGGTAAGAGCCCTAGTTTTTTTACGATGTTCTCTTCTTATCTTGGTTGTAGTAATAGTGCTGCTTATCTGCATTCGATTTAGGATTTCAGGATAGTGACATTGTTGTTGGGACATTTTTTCCCCCTAATAGTGGGGAATAATGGGTAATTTTATAATTGATGAACGTTTCAAAAATCTTTGAAAAATGAAAAACAGTTTCATAAAAAAATTTGTGCTTTTCATTCACCTCCCTCACCCCACCATACGCACACTACTTTGTTGATAACTATAAATGTCCATGAATTAACAACTATACAGTATAGTCTATAAAACCAGTTTTTGAATGATTGACATCTCATTCATCAACTTAAATAGGCCCCGCTAAATAATCGCCTAACGTCGTCGACATTCCCTACTATTAACCCAGTATTAAGAGCATCATCTGCTACAACTCTGTCCAACTTTGTTATAAAACATTATAGTTAAACTTTTTTTCATGTAATACGATATTGTATAGCCCCCTCGCCAAAACTTTTACCTCATCTACACCAGTGCATCATGAATAATCAAAATAATGGAAAATAACGTACCTTCAAAAGAACTAAACCCTGAGAAACTTTCTGATTCAGTTTACAAATGTACGTAGGCTGTTGATGACCATTTCCATCCAGCAAGATTACATGCACACTGGTCGATCCCAATGCCTTCTACAGCATTACGTCCGCTATGGGGTATATCTAGCGACTAGCCTACAAAGATTGTTTTAAAGCTATACTCTCGAAATATAAAGAATATTGGATTTCTCAGTGATGCCTATCATGTAGTTCTCTTTTGTTGCTGATGCTGTTTAAGCTTGCTCTTGCGTCATTTATCTTGCGTAATTTGCCACTACTAATACTAATGACCCCAAAATACATGACAGGTGTCATAATTCAAAATTGAAGAGATGAGGAATCTAAACATAGTTTAGATTCCTCGTCTCTTAAATTTTGAAGTACGATAGGGACAGGGAAATACAACTCAGGGATGCGGCGTCTGTATTCCCCCCTCACAAGCAAACTTATTAAGGTCAGTATGCAATGATTGAGCACATGAGAGCAGCTGAAAAGGCAAAACCTATCGGAAAAGTGACGGCTGATAAGATATGGGCACAGAGTTAAAGTCGCTCTGAGGGAAGGTTGAAAGTTGGGGGACTCTCCAAGAGGGCAAGTCCCAGAATGATGGTGCCAAAATCTTGCCAACGATCATGTTAATAGTCGTGATAAGGCGTTTAATCCTAAATTGTGCGAGAGGCAGCAATGCCCATACCTCTGCAGTATATAAAAGCGGAGAGTATACCGTAGTTTCCATATATTTTCTGGTAGTTGTGACTTCATTAATATACTGTAAATGCTGTTTTGCAATCCATCGGAGTCGAGCTGCCTGGGTTAGTAGCTTGTCCATGCAGTTACTGAAGCAGAGCTTAGGGTCAAAAAGAACCCCGAGATCAGTATGCTTATTACCAATGGGGATAGGAGCATTACGCAGTGTTGGCTATATAGGAAGGCGTTTTCTTTAGGAGAATATCATAAATTCAAACTTTTTATGGGTTTAATTTTAGTCCGAAGTGGTTGAGGTAGTTTGCAAATTCCAGGAGTGTATTATTAATTGATGCTGTTACCAAAAGATCATCATCGTGTGGAGCAATCAGTGTGAAGAGCTTCTTATTATCAGTATAACATAAAGTATCATGCCTGGACTCAATGAATGGGGAGAAAAGTGCTGTAAACAAATGCCCAGAAAAGACACCATCCTGTGGCACGCCTGAAATATTTGAGAAAGATAACTCGCGGGGTATACGTAGAGAACAGCAACCGAGATTAAAAAAAAAAAAAAACGATTTTATTTCACAATTTCTGTACTTTTGACCTGTGATGTTTTAAGGTGTGATCAGATTAGAGTATTTTTGTTCTCAGGTCATATGATTTGATGAATTTCTTAATTAGAAAGATTAACACGCTGCTTTAAATTCTACTGCAGGAAGGGGAACTCCAAGTTTCCAACCTTTCTTGGCTAGGGATCAGACATAAAATACTGAATGTCGCCACTGGTGCATAGGTGTTCGCGAGGCGCAAGAATTTTTACGCATTTTTCGAAGTAGAATTTAATTTTTATTGTCAAGGTTTTATATTCACGATTTAATTTTATACATTTAATAATTAAATACGAAAATCGAACAATTATTACATAGCATTCGTATTATATGGTTACAATAATATTTTGAAATATTATTATAATCATATAATTTTAAAAATTATTATAACCATATAATATTTAAAAATAATATTTTTAAATATCATTATAACCACTTATAGGAAGTTACATAAAACATCATAAAGTCAGTGCGATACTATAATTTTTGAAGTGTTAGTTTTAAACTTGGGAAACAACGCATAGCACAATAAGGGATGGACCGGGGTTGTACACCCCCCTAATTTACTTCTACTTGAACATAAACATAGGAATACATCAACATTCACTGAATTGGCGATGTATTAAGTGTTATGTGTATTTGATTTCAAAAGTGGCACTGTGCTTCTGAACAAACTTCCATCTGTCGTTGTGGAAGTTGACAGGTTAAATACATTTAAGGAGGAACTGGACAGGCATTTGGAGGGAATGGTGTGATTTTTTTTTTTGGCTGATGCTGCATAAGCTCATACACTTGCTTTCTTGCATCACATGCCACTACTACAATGGAGCAGAACAGGAGGAACTGATTTTCGGGTGAAAATTCGAAAGTGCTGGAGCGAAGTACATGCAACCCTCGTATAACACGGTACTTCTACAACACAGGTTCGCTCTAACACGATTGATAAATTGTGGAAATCCTCGCATAACAGGGTATTTTTGAGCTTTTATGCGGGGAAAACCCTGCTATTACGTTGGATGTAACATTTCTACTCTTTTTGAATTCCCGCTGTTGACTCGCTAGTCAAAAAAAAAAAAAAAAAAAAATATATATATATATATATATATATACATATATATATTGAGAAATCCTGTATTTTATTTTGTTGGGAAATCCCCGTGTTACGTTCTGTGCTATTGAACTTGTGGACAAATCTATATTTCAAAGTTTTATTACTATTGGATAGCACACCAGGCCATTCAAAAGATTTAAGACATCCAAACGTTTAAGTTTTGTTCCTTCCACCACAGTTGTACTGGGTTAATACAACTTCTTTCATTTAGCCATTATATCAAGGCATTATATCCACCTTTTAAACTCATTCCATGAGAAAATCTTTACAATGGATTTTGGAAAAAAATTGAATCTGAATCTATTGAAGTAATGGAGGCATGGAAACATTTCTCAATTGTGGACTGTATCAGAATCATAGCTTTATCTCTGAAAGAAATAAAACCGTCAACGTTAAATGCGTGTGGAAAAATGTATGGCCAGAGTCAGTTCATTCATGAAAAATGGTCGAACCGGCAGAAAAGGGAATCGGTGCGATAATAGAGCTTGCTACGCCGGTAGGAGGGGGAAAGTTTTGATATGACTACTGAAGCCCTTGTGGTTAGCTCGGTTGATAGAATCGCCCGCCTCCCCACACCTGGTTGAAAAGACCCGAGTTCGAATCCCGTCGATGACGGGAGGAAATTTTATAGGTCTTTTTCACGATGTGGCTGAGTTAGTCGAGCTCAGGGTGGCATGGTTTTTCTCAGGGAATCTCGGGTTTTTTGTCCAGCAATGAAATAGTGTATTTTTGTTAGCTTTTGGAACGTAACCCCCCCTTTTGTACCTTTTCTTAGTCCTGTATAACACGGTTTCGCACAACACGACATTTTATAGGCACCTAACTACCGTCTTATACGAGGGTTACCTGCAATTGACTATTTTGATAATATTTATTTGAAAATTATCTGTAGCTTTCTAAAAGTATCCTAACATATACTGCATAAATGAATGGCGATATTAAAATTTCAACTCGGTTCATATGACTTGTATTTCTGTATACTGGAACTGTCTTTTCCATTTGGTATGGTAATAACAAACAATATATCTCTTTTGATTTCGCAGAAGAGATATATTGTTTGTTATTACAATACCTTTCGACACGAACTATTGGAGGACATTCTTCCACACGTTGTTATGTTTTACCACTTCTCATCTATTATTGGACAACTGTGCCCTTAAATCTTTATTTTTAAAAATAATGCATTGATTTATTTATAGTTTCCTTTCATGTATAGTGTACAGATTTGTGCGTACATAAAAAGCCGTTCCCTACATGGATGCGTTTTTCTTTTTATTATACGAGAATCAATTCAACATCTTGTAATCAGACTTCCCAGAATAGCCGTGTAAAGCCATATAAAGCGATGTGATATCCAAGGCTCTCACGCATCTCAGATTTCATCGAAAATATTCTGCTGTTCAATATAACAGTACTCCATCAAGTACCACTTAAACTCATTATACGCCTCAGATCGTGCATGCACACTGCATTCTCTGCAAAGTTGTTGAAATGTTATTAACAGGAAACTTCGTTTTAGTGTGAATTTTCGTACCTAAAGATGCCCTTTTGTTAGAAATGCATTTCTCTTTTCACCCACATATTGTTAAAGAGCTAATTTCACGCAGACAAATGAAAACCAGTCGTTCGATGGGTCATTTTCCGTCCTAAATTCATTCTGATGGTTTCTATCGATCATGCAGATGATCATACCTTTTTCAACTTACAGCATGATTTTTCTGTCGGCCAGATACCTAAAGGTGCACATTAAGCGCAATACTTCCTGCTCCTTCCCTAGCATTGTAAGTAGTCTCAACATGTTCCTGTTTTCGGTTCCTGACACAATAAATGGCCATTGTTACGAATATTGTTGCTGCTAACACACATCCCACAGCTATTGGAACGCTTATAGGATTAGGATCTCCTGTAAAAATAATAATAAACAAATTAAATAATAATAATAATAATAAATAACTACAATAAGCGAATTTAATTCTTATCTTCTAAATTCTTGACTATGCTTGTAACTTGTTTTCTGACTCTCATTTTTCTTTGCTATTGTTGCTGTCTTACCATTTATTTAAGATGAGCATGTTTCCAAAAAAAAAAAAAAAACCGAGACCAACCTATATATATATATTTTTTTTAAACCTGAACATTTTGTTCTTAATAATAAATTTTCTTACATTCAGCAGTCAGAATTCCGTTGAATGTGTTTAATCATCAATGATTGGACGCCAAAACAACCTAAAATCCTGGATCACAATAATGTAGGTGGTATGGTTGCTTTTCGATTGGTAATGTGGCAAAAATAGCTTCACGGTTCATATACGAAGCGGACTTTTAGTGTCCTGCTTTTGTGTTATGATAGTTTGAAATTTTAAACAACTGGAAAAATGCTGAAAAACGAAAAATATGTAAATTATCAACGTATTATTTTAACAGTACATATATATTAAGCGTTAAGAGGCGGCGTGGGGGAGGAGACGAGGGGACCGTCAGAGTATTACATTAATGTTTATCTTACATTAAGTTAAACTCCCAACACAACATAACTACTGAATAATTGGATTCTATATTCGTTATAATTAATTCATGGAATGGCAGCGCCATTATATAGCCACTCAAGATTCGGCGAATTGTCGATAGATAGAAGAAGAGTGCATATCCAAGAATACGCTGACCCAGTTGCAAGTTCTGACTGGTAGTTGCGAAGTGGCCTTAAGTTACTTTCTCACAATGGCTGATCCGTGTATAGAATTTCATCAAATGAATTCATCATAAACAACGATGTAATACCCTCTCAACACATTAATATATTTTTCCGAAGTTTTTATATCATTGGTTTTATTAGCTGAGTTTGTAGTTAGAACCTTATAGCCCTACAGAAAAGGGGGGAGAGAAGAGAATCATTCCCAATTTTTTGTGCTATTTACTTTTCACTTTGCCAGGCGTAATGACGACATTCAGGTGAATTTCGAAACGTAGCATAGATTGTATTAAGTTAGGTATGGAGGAGGTAAATTTTTAATTGTAGCATTTCCATAAATACAAATTGTATCTTAATTCGTAATACGTAATATAAGTGTTTATTTTTCAATTTAAACTTTGCAATTTTTGATATAGCGGGAGGCATTGTGCCAGAATGGTGTCAATATTTACAGACTGAGGTGCGAGGAACACGTACAATATACAAGAGTACATGCGTGCTCGACCCGAGAAATTTACAGGATTAAGCATACAATTGCATGGAGACAAAAACAATGCCTTTGTCATAGACATGACTGTCTGCTCCTAGACATGACTGTCTAGGAGCAGATGATTATCATAGATTCATTATCTGGTAGCAGTTCTTGAGGATTTCGTTCCTGTAGAACTTGTCTTCACAGAACCTATCAAGGTGCATCCCAAATTTATTGAAGATCCGAAGACAATTGGCTGGAAACATGTCCCTCAGGGAATCAATGCTTGACAGCTTAAGACGTAGAGAGAGAGAGAGAGAGAGAGAGAGAGAGAGAGAGAGAGAGAGAGAGAGACAGGAGTTGGGGTGCTCCTCTCTTGCCTTCTTCGGGCCAGAGATTAATGTGGATACCGATGGAGCATCAATTCGCCCCGTTATAAGCAGTGAAGTCGTGAGGATATTTCTTGTCATGATAAGATGTCTCCAAGGATTGGTGACCAGATTTACTTGTAGGATAGATCTGGAGATAGTTAGAGGGTGGCCTTACACCCTATTCATCCATCTAAGTGACCAGTACTCCAAACTGAGATACTTGTTTACGTATAAGGCAGATGACCAAATTACGGATGCATAGAGAGGGATAGGAGTAATCACCTCAGGATGTGCCGAACAAGCAACGCTGGCTGATGCACACCAACGAGCTCCTAACGCACTGCCCAAAGAGCCGCGTACATCTTCTGCTTCATCCTGACAAAGTGAGGCTGAAAGGTGAGCCCAACATCCCAGGTGAGGCCAAGATCAGTATGGGAGGTCACTTTTTGCACCGGCTCCCCAAACAAAGATTTCGATATTATTTTTAACTCTCTTTTTGGTTATCGGTAGTTGCGCTAATTTGGAAGGGCTCAGATGCAGCCAAATTGTGGCAAGATAATTTTCCAAGCTCAATATCTGACTATAAGCTTGTTGGTTGATAACATGAATCTGATGAGGATGATCAGAGCTCACATAGAACTTCAGATTGTCGGCGTAAGAGACAAAGTTAGAATTCTGAGCTAGGAATGACTCCAATACTGCTGCGAACAAGATATCTGAAAGCACACTTCCTTGTTGGATGCCTCCTGTGACATCAATAGTTACCTGGAAATCGTTGTGGGTCACAGACAGGTGTATAGGAAATAAAATTGACTTCAAAATTTGAAGTATCTGCTAGATCAGAATAGTAAAGAGAGCTGGAACGTGTATTCTGTCATATGCCGATTTAATGTCCAGAAATATGATATCAATCTGTGATTTGCTGTTAAGGGTCCATTGAATTCTGAAGAGGGTATCAAGAAGATTGGTAGTTGTCGATCTCCTGGGCAGAATGGTATGCAGGTACTTAGGCCTGTGTCCAAAGCAGTGCTGGGCAATTGCTGGCCGAATCACTTTTTTCAAAAAAATTGAGTAAAGAACAACTGATGGAGATTGGTCGTAGGTCTTTCGGAGATTTAGGTTTCTTGATCTTTGGAATGGGCTTAACATGGTAAGTTCTCCAAAATGCATACAATTGCATGGAGACAAAAACAATTAAGCATACAATTACATGGAAATATTCCAGATTTCAGAATTTGTCTGAAAAAGTGAAAGCCAACTATATATGTTCTGCAAATTTTGATAATAAAGAGTGGAAATTTAATAAAAAAAAAAGTTGCTGTACCACTAATACAACCTAAGTTTGAATCAGTTTTTTTTTTTTTTTTTTTTTTGTTAGAGTTGTTCTTGATATTTAGTTACGCATAAAATGAGTATAAATGTTATCCAATATTAAAGTTAATAGCAATTAGTCAAAGTGCAAAGAGGCACTATTGCAGCCATAATTCATTTAGGCATATTTCGATAACTGATATAACATGTCAATAAGCGAAAAAAAAAAAAACAAATGCCGTAAATTAGCATTAATGTGGATCCAGTTTAATTTATTACATACTATGCACTAAATAATAAACTTAACTCTGTTCACACACAAACAAAATACTGAGGTGTGCATTTCAAGCATAACTTCGCCATGTTCCAAAAAACGAAGTAAAAGGCTTTTATATCCTTTGTCACTATGTATTACCGTATTCAGAAGACTCAAAATACTATAAGTTAACAAAGCCATTGTTAAGTTCTTGCTTTTCCAGTAACTTGCAATTAGAAGCTTGCGAAAGGTTACTTCCATTCGAATCATCCATCTGTCACCCACTTCGAGAAATTGAATTTCCGTCAGTGACTGTTAAGGAAATCTTAAAGGCCGGCCTATTCGATCAAGACTGTACTTGATCTCAGGCGGGAGGAGGAGGATGTGAGTTTTCAGCTCGTGGAACATGCAAATCGGCTTGTGAATACATTTATATAAGCAAAATACACGATAAAGATCCATGAACTTGCGACTATTACCAAAGTAGTCGATTGCAACAAACAACCAGCCAATAACCAGATTCCGATTCTCTTTCCGAACAAATCTCAATAAGTCAAAACCTACACCGTGCTGCCACTTTATTAGGTATACCTACCTACTAGCAATGCCGCCGTAGCCTAGTGGTCAGGCGCGAGGGTGCATAAGTACACGTGCCTTGAGTGACCGGGGTTCAAGCCCGTGACTGCTGAATGCGGTGCTTTTTCTTGTAATCTGTCTACCTTGTGAACTCCTCTGACCATTTGGTCGTCTCGGAGTATAAACAGAAAATTTATTTATTTATTTATTTATGTTGAGCCTCCTTTAGCCTTCAAAACAGCCTGAATTCGCCTAGGCATGGATTGATAAGATGCTGAAAACGTTTTGCAGGAATGGGGTGTCATGCAGGCATGAGTGTGTCACGCAGTTCCTTGAGATTCGACGGAGGTGTAGGCCTGCAGCAAACAGCCCTTTCCAGCTCATCCCAAAGATGTTCAATAGGACTGAGATCCAAGGGAGTGAGCGGGCCGCTGCAGCAAAGAAAAGTCAGTCATGTTCCTGGAACCATTCCATAGTGATTCGGGCATTGTGCACCGGCGCATTATCCTGCTGGAAATAACCATCTGACTGAGGATAAACTGTCAACATGAACGGATGCACTTGGTCAGCAACGATGTCTCGGTACGATGTGGCATTCAGACGTGAATCTATGGGTATCAGTGGGCCCAACATGTGCCAAGAAAACATTCCCCACACCATAACACTGCCCCACCACTTTGCATAGCAGTCGTCAGACATGACGGGTTTCATGTTGTTTCGCCAAATTCTGAGCCTTCCATCAACATGATGCACCAGGAACTTCGACTCGTCAGACCAAGCAACAGTTTTCTAATTCTCGATAGTCCAGTGCTGGTATTACTGTGCCCTCTTATTATTCATTGATAACAAAGGTATGTGATGTGGCCATCGGCTGTTGTAGCCCATTCGCGACAAAGTGCGACTAGTGGTCCGTTGCGATATTTTGTTCTGCGCACCAAGGTTGTATTCTGACGTGATGTGCGACATTGTAGCCTGTCTGTTTGCTTGCACAATTCTAACCATCCTCCTCTGACCTCTCTCGTCAACAAGCAATTTCCTTCGCAGGAGTGCCGTTGAGAGGATGTTTTCTGTTCGTTGCATCATTCTCGATACACCCTTGAAACTGTGGTGCGTGAAAAGTTCAGGAGAACTGCCGTTTCAGAGATGCTTTGTCCAGCACGTCTTGTACCTGCTACCATGCCACGTTCGAATTACGTTAGATCACACCTTTTCCCCATTTTTGCTATGGTTTGAACGCTTAATTGATACTATAAAGGTTGTTCTGCTGCATTTATATCCACAACTGTGGTCATGTGACTTGAGACATTGTGGGACATATCATTTGTGTGCACAGCAGAGGTGTACCTAATAAAGTTGCAGCACAGTGTATATCCTACAGTTGTCAAAACTTACTTTGCATGCAGTTTCCTGACTCGCAAATGGTGGTGGGGTTGTCGCTGGCGGTAGAGTTACATTGGTCAGTACAATCTCCTTCTGTAACATCAGTTATGGATTTCACCTCGGATACTGGGCCTACAACAATAAATAAAAAAAAAAAATCGATAGTCATCGGTTTGAATAAAGTAATAAATTGATATCAGATTGTCTTAGCACTGCCGAATATTCAATCTTATCATTACTGTATTTACATTACTTTTCGAGTTCTGTAGATGCTTAGAAATATGGAGAAACTCACTCGGACTTTTTTATATCTAAGTTATACACTCACTGACCAAAAATACTGGTTAATTTTCCCATGGACGACGACTAGTGGACCAGACCGAAACCACGAAAAGCAACCCCAGACAGTAATAAAACTAAGCAAAATTTCATAGTTGAGACGATACTCTGTTAAATATTGTTCTCCGATAATCCAGACCCAAAGACGCCATTATATCAGAAAACCGTGTAAAAGCGGTGTTATGGAATGACTCGATTCGTCAATTTGGTGTGCATTACGTGCTGTGATGTTTGGTTTGTGGGCGCTAACTATTCCTTAAAGTCCAATACCATGCAGCTCCTTACGCATAGTCGTTGTACTAATATCAATACAAGAACGATACGTATCTTGTGCCTTCCTGAACTCCTGCTTGACACTATTCTGTGAGGACTGTCGGGCTCTACCACTCTTCTGAGCGCCCTCTTTTTTTTTTTTTTTTTTTACCGTAAATATTTGCGATATACCCGAACGTTTCCCGGCTGTAGTGGGGGACGTTGCAGCCGGAAACAGAATTTCATCAATCTGCTTGCTTCTAACTCGAACAATTGCTCTTTTAATTGATTCTGAGGTGGATGACAGGCAAATCCGTTTTCTGGAACAACTTCCTTCGTACGTATTTCCTGAAAATTACAGTCTACAGAAGTTCAAGTCCAATGTCAACAAATATCTTCTTTCGTCTTCTCAACCTCCAACCCAAGCATGGTACTAAGTACTATTGGTTCTAATACCTCTCGTGTTTGGAGTTTTCATAAAAAAAAAAAAAAAATCCTAGGGATGTCCGGATACCTTTGGCAATATAATGTGTGTATGCCAGAGAGCGCAAATCCGTTCTTTTTCTTTCTTTTTTTTTTTTGTATGTGTTTGTTTTAAAGTTTCTCCAATAGTGCATCTTTCTGCCTTATTACTTTACCAGGAGCTCGATTACTGCCCAAGACTAGGCCAAGGATATTTTCTTCTCTCCCTCTCTCATTTTGACCTACTTTCCAAATGTTGAAAACGGATTTAAAGAGATACTGTGTGCGTGCGCCTCTTGTAACTTTTTTGTATTTTCAGTATGATTCACATCAAATTTATATTTATTTGAGGGCTACTTCGAAAGATGTATTGAAAGATGGTCACTATTCGAATTATAAGCGCCACCTTCTGTTTATATTTTAATTGAAGCCCAACTTTATAGTATATAGCTGTTATAAGTAAAAGTCGTTATAAACAACATTCTACATTCGAAATATAGAATGATAAAAGCCAAGCAATGCGAAAAGAATAATGTGAAAAAAAAAAAAAAAATTAAATTAAAAAAAATCAGTTTCATAACGTGCCACCAGAGGAAAAGTTGCACATTAGTTGGTGTCTGCGTTTCGGCATTTCTTGAAATATAGAATAACAGTTGCCTTGGAACACGATAAGATTAGCTGTCTTATACCGTAATATCTACTAGATGTAGATATCATGGTATAATACGACTATAACTCGTTTTAAGGTGGTGAAATCCTTTTCTCTCCCCATTGTAAGTGACCAGAATGTGGTGGGCTATCCTCTACACATCTTTGTCGCGGTAATCGTATGTAGCAGACACTACAAATTGAGTTAATATGGCTAGATATACTAGTCTTCAGAGAGTTGTATCACAGTGTACCACACCAGAGTTAAATTAACTCTCTAGAACCGCCCAATCTATGACAACACATAAAAAAAAAAAAAAAAAAAAACATCAATCCTAATCGTATTTGTAAAGAGAAATGCCACTATTAGAAGAGGACTTCAACTCCAGAAATATTCATGATAAAATAAATATTGCTTCTACCGACGAGACAGTCTAAAATAAGTAAAGTTTATTAAAACTAAATTAAATACACCGAAGCTGATAGATAAAAAATATATAAATAAAATAATTACACTATATACAAATTAAAACTGAAATTATACAGCCAATAAATATACAAAAAATAATAAAAGATAAACTATTCGTATAAAGAAAACAAAAGCGAGAAAAAACAAAACACAAAGAAGCTTTCAAGGTGATGAGCTTCTTTATCAACTTAAGATATACGATAACAAGTCCTTATATTATAGCCCTGCACATGCGTTAACAAAACGATCGTGTGCGGCAAAAAGAAAGGAAAAGAGAGAAGGGGAACGAGGAAATGCTCAACCGTCAGACTCCGCGGGAATGGTGCGGCGTACGTTAGCCCTGTTGTTAACCCGCCATCTGTCATCATGATGTAAAAGTGTGCAGGCGGTGCGCGATTCTAACAAGTACCGCATCCGATAACAGGAAAAGTTTAATGCTCTTGTTCGTGAGATACGTAGTACCCGCACCGTCTGTAGGAAATTCAAACCGTCTACGTGGCTTCAACGATCAGCAGATACATGACTAATAAATAGAATAAGTCGGACGGATTGAGGTCTCAAACCAAAGGCTATCGCCGTCATCTACAAAGTTATCGTTTTGACAATTGTTCGCTACGGTGCAGCAGCAGCTTGTGGCACAAAAGCCGCCTTGGTGCTTAACAAGTTAAAGCCTGATTCTGTTCAAAGGGTTATGCTACTTACAGTTACGCGAAGCTACTGCACCATTAGTACCCCAGCCCTCCAGGCTTGTTGGCTTCATACCTCTGTATTTCGGAGTGGTCAAACGAGGCATCTTCCAAAGACTAAGGAAAGCCAGCCCTACTGAGATTCTTGGAATTCAACTAGCATAGCAAATCATCTGAAGAGGGAAAGAAGACGCATAGTGGAGAGAGACTGCTAGCCATTTGGCAGGAATCTTGGAAAGAAACTACAAAAGGTTCCATCACCAAAAAATTATTTCTTAATGTGGTGTTTCCTGGTGTAAAGCCTCCTACATTTCATTTACCATGTAAATGTAGGTGAATACTGTAAAGCTCTTCCATTCTTGGAAGTTTTGGTCCGTCGCACTGGTCATCGTTTAGTTGCTTCAGTTTACAGAAAACCTATGTGTCGGGGGAAGTTTACAAAAACTATAAATCTGCACACGCCCCACGGCATCTTAATAGCACAGCAAGGGCATTTTTTAATTGTGCATGGTCACACTGTGACTGTGCTACGGACAGGAACGCTCAGTTTGCCAGAATCAGGACATATCTGTCCAAATGCAGCTGAACCCCCTTATGTTCTGGATTAGTTTAAAATTTATGGTAGTGGGATATTTCCCGCCGTAACCAGACGTAACCAGAACGCTTATTGCCACTGCTTACGTGGCGCCTCCGTAGCCAGGTGGGAAGGAGCAGCAGTGCGTAGCACACGCTTCTTGATTAGACCGCGGTTCGAGCCCGTCACCACCAAATACGGAGGATGCGGAAAGGTCAGGGAATGACCACCGCATATCCCGGAGCAATATGGCCTTAGTTGTTAATGCTCCTAAAAACCAAATAACAATAACAAGCCACTGCTTACGTTCTCGCCATGCGGGAGTTTCTGCACGACTAGCCAGTGTTGCGCCGTTACAGTATTGGATGTGTGCAGCTTCCTGATAGGAAATTGTCGTCGAAAGTAAAATCGACTGTTCCACTATTGCATCGTGCACATGTGGTTTATCGCGTTGTGGACATACACTATGCTGCCACTTTATTAGGTACACCTACCTAGTAGCTATTGAACCTTCTTTAGTCTACAAAACAGCCTGAATTCGCCTAGGCATGGAATTGATAAGATGCTGAAAACGTTCTGCAAGAATGGAGTACCATGCAGGCATGAGTATGTCACGCAGTTCCTTGAGACTCGACGGAGGTGTAAGCCTGCAACGCACAGCCCTTACCAGTTCATCCCAGAGATGTTCAATACGATTGAGATCCAAGGGACTGAGCGGGCCACTGCAGCAAAGAAAAGTCATTGTCAGGTGTGTGGAACCATTCCATAGTGATTCGGTCTTGGTGCACTGGTGCATTATCCTGCTGGAAGTAACCATCTGACTGAGGATAAACTGTCAACAGGAACGGATGCACTTGGTCAGCAACGATGTTTAGGTACGATGAGGCATTCAGACGTGAATCTATGGGTATCAATGGACCCAACTTGTGCGAAGAAAACATTCCCCACACCATAACACTGCCCCCACCACCTTGCACAGTAGTCGTCAGACATGTGGGGTCCATGAATTCATGTTGTTTTTGCCAAATTTTGAGCCTTCCATCAACATGATGCACTAGGAACTTCGACTCGTCAGACCAAGCAACTGTTTTCCAATCCTCAATAGTCCATTGCTGGTGTTGCTGTGCCCACAGGAGGCGTGATCTCTTGTTCTTCATTGATAACAAAGGTACGCGATGTGGCCGTCGGCTGTTGTAGCCCATTCGCGACAAAGTGCGACTAGTGGTCCGTTGCGATATTTTGTTCTGCGCACCAAGGTTGTATTATGACGTGATGTGCGACCTTGTGGCCCGTCTGCTTGCTTCCACAATTTTAGCCATCGGCCTCTGACCTCTCTCATCAGCAAGCGATTTTCTTCCACAGGAGTGCCGTTGAGAGGACGTTTTCTGTTCGTTGCACCATTCTCGATACACCCTTGAAACTGTGGTGCGTGAAAAGTTCAGGAGAACTGCCGTTTCAGAGATGCTTTCTCCAGCACGTCTTGTACCTACTACCATGTCACGTTCGAAGTCCGTTAGATCACTCCTTTTCCCCATTTTTGCCACGGTTTGAAAGCTTAACTGATACTAGAAAGGTTGTTCTGCTGCATTTGAATTCTGTACAGTGGGACCAACTGATGATGTTACCAACAGCAAATTCCAAGTGGGAAGCATTCAAGGAATTAATATTGGAAGCTACTAAACGTTTCATACCTATTAAGAAATATTTTTCAAGGTTTAGGCCTAAATGGTTGTCAAATGAACTAATGAGATCGTGGCAGAGAAGAAAAATGCATGGGATGCATATAAATTATCAGGCGACACAGAGGCATATGATATACAGGGTGATTCACTACCAGTGCAACAAACTTGCAGGAGGTGTAGGGGGCACAAAGACGAATCGGAATCACATAGCATTGCAGGGTCCGAAATGCCTTCGTCATGCGGTAGAGGACGTTGAACGGGAGGTCGCGTGAACAGCGATCCCGCTGAAAGTCAGCATTTGCGAACCGGTTCCCGAGGCAGTAGGATGGACGAGTATTCAAACGTTGAACTGGCCGACATGCACCTCGCGTATGGAGCTGCGGACTGTAACGGGCGCGCCGCTCTTAGCTTGTACCAGGAACGTTTCCCGCACAGGCGTGCTCCTCATCATACGATTTTCGCACGTGAGCACAGAAAGTCACGTGAGACTGGTTGTTTCACGAGAGTTACCATGAATCGAGAGCGAACGACGAGGACGCCAGACAATGAGGAGAATGTCCTACGTCTTACAGAAGGCAATCCGAGTACGAGTACTCGAGCGATAGGCCAACTATTGGGTTGGCCTATCGCTCGAGTATAGAGGATACTGTCAACAAACCAAATGAGTTCATACCGTCTGCAACGCGTCCAATCATTGGAGCCTGCGGATTATCCACTCTGGAGGACTTTTGCTACTTGGTTTCTTCAACAGAAACGGTTCGCAAATGCTGACTTTCAGCGGGATCGCTGTTCACGCCACCTCCCGTTCAACGTCCTCTACCGCATGACGAAGGCATTTCGGACCCTGCAATGTTATTTGATTCCGATTCGTCTTTGTTCCCCCTACACCTCCTGCAAGTTTGTCGCACTGGTAGTGAATCACCCTGTATATAAGCTAGTCTGTAATCAAGTCACGAAGGAGGTTAGGGAGGCGAAGGCAGATTACGAGAAATCTTTGGCAAAGGATGCTAAGAAAAACAGCAAGGATGTCTTTACTTATATAAACTCTAAAAAGGAAGGGGATGAATCTGATTGGTCCACTTGATATCGATCGTTCGACTGTTGATCCTGCTCAGATAGCAAACAAACTGAATGAGTATTTTGCATCTACATTCACACATGAGGAGTTATTAAGGTTTGAAAATGCCACAAGGTTATCAAATTGTAACAGGGTGCTTAATGATTTTGTAATAACTGAGAACAAAGTTAAGGAGAAATTGTTGAAGTTAAACATAAGAAAGGCATCTGGGGTGGATGGGATCTATCCAGTTATATTAAAGGAGGCAGCAAAGGAAGTAAGCAAACCGTTAGCCATAATTATGAGAGCATCCTTGGACTCAGGGGAGGTCCCCACGAACTGGATATGTGCAAATGTATCCCCAATTCACAAGGGGGGATCGAAGGGTGACACAAGTAATTACAGACCAGTTAGTTTAACTTCTGTTCCGGGTAAAATAATGGAGTCACTGGTTAAATGTGCATTGCAGGATCATCTAGACAAGACTGCAGCAATAATTCAGACACAGCATGGGTTTGATAAGGGAAAGTCTTGTTTGACAAATTTGATTGGTTATTATGATGTGGTTACAAAGGGACTGGATGCAAAAAATAATTTTGATATCATATACTTGGATTTCAGGAAAGCTTCTGACACTGTTGCGCATGGAAGACTGCTGTACAAATTGCAGCAGAATGGTATTAAGGGTGAGTTGCTACAATGGATAAAAGGATGGTTGAGTTGGAGAAGACAGAGGGTCGTAATCAATGGGTGCTGCTGTTCGTGGACTAATGTTATTAGTGGAGTCCCACAGGGTTCGGTGTCGGGTCTACTGTTGTTTTTTATATTTATCAATGATATTGATGAAGGTATATCAGGCTTAGTATCGAAGTTTTTAGATGATACAAAGATTGGCAGGGTTGTTAATGACAGTAATGGCAGTGTGTTACTGCAACAGGATCTAAAAAAATTGGGCAGATCGTCTGAGAAGTGGCAGCTGAAGTTTAACATTGAAAAATGCAAAGTACTGCATATGAGTAGAAGTAACCCCAGGAGAAACGTACCAACTGTGTGGTACTATACTTAAGGTTGTAGAAAATGAAAAAGACCTGGGAGTAATTGTCAGTCAGATACGTTTTCTGAGCAATGCTGCCAGGGCAGGTCATGGTGTGTTGTCATTGATATACAGGAATTTTGTTAGCAGGGAAAAGGAGGTGATTGTCCCTCTGTATAAGGCAATGGTCAGGCCACCTTCAGTACTGCGTGCAGGTCTGGAGGAATCATTTTAGGAAGGATGTAGATTTGCTTGAGCGTGTACAGAAAAGGTCAACAAGATTGGTGAGGAGAATGAAGGGAGCCTCTTACCAGGAGAGGCTTAAGTTCTGAAAATTGTAGCAGCTGGAGACCAGGCACCTGCGAGGTGATCTAATTGAGGTGTATAAGGCCTTGATTGGGTTGAGCACGCTGAATTCTGATGGGATTCTTCCACTTGTTCAAATTACGAACCTAAGGGGGAATAAATTGAAATTGAGGAAGGACAGATGTAGAATAGATGTGCGGAAATTTGCCTTTAGCCAGCGGGTGGTTAATTGTTGGAACAAACTTCCATCTGTCGTTGTGGAAGTTGATAGGTTAAATATATTTAAGGAGGAACTGGACAAATATTTAGAGGGGATTGTTTTGTAATTTTGTTTTCTTTTTTGGCTGATGCTGCATAACTCATACGCTTGCTTTCTTGCATCACATGCCACTGCTACTACCACTACTATTTATATCCACAACTGTGGTCATGTGACTTGCAACGTTGTGGGACAAACCACTTGTGTGCACAGCAGGAGTGTACCTAATGAAGTGGCAGTACAGTGTTTGTGGGCCCTCCGTAGCCAGGTGGGAAGGAACAGCAGTGCGTAGCACACGCTTCTTGATTAGACTGGGGTTCGAGCCCGTCACTACCAAATACGGAGGATGCGGAAAGGTCAGAGAATTACCACCGCATATCGCAGAGCAATATGGCCTTAGTTGCTAATGCTCCTAAAAACCAAAATAAATAATAATAATAATAACAGTGTATGTTTTTTTGATGTGAAAACATCTATGGCGGCACTGCAGTAAAACCGAATGGTAACGAAATTTTCTTACGGAAATTACTCAATTGACGTCACTTCCTCTTAAGGGGCTGTTATATTTTAAATGACGCAAATGACTTCACTTCCTAAATGGCGCTAACGATGCTAACTCAATCACTAACGTTGATTCGGTAGAGTAAGTTCATACTAATAAGATACAGAAATGACATCACTTCCTAAATTACGGTAACTCAGTAAATAACGTTCATTCGGTAGAGTAAGTGGCAGGTAGTAATATTATGTAAGAATAAAAACTTCAAATCCACCGAAAAAGCTTCTCGTGTCGAAAAGGAACGAGTTCAAAAACATAGAGAATGAAAAACATGCAGACTTCAATAAAATCTGCATCTCAAGATTTTTGATCAACATTGACCTAAGTAGCGTAAGTAAGTTTCGATTAAACCGTTTAAATTTTTAAACTTTTTTCCTTCAAGAACGCAAGAATAAAACAATCACTTCTTGCGGTAGTTTTTGGGTATGACGTCATACTAGTCTACAAATGAATTTCGCTAACTATTGAATTGTAAAAATACCAAATTTAATTTCAATTTATCTGCGAAAAGATCTAAACCTCCCAAACACTTCCTAGTTCATTTCACAAATATACGTGGTCTCAATTCTAATCTCAACGATGTCCATTTCCACGAGTCTGCCAAACCCCCACTACTTTTTCTGACAGAATCTCAGTTATCAGTTGATTCAACTACTGCTCATCTCAGTTGCCCAAATTATTCGCTGTATGATTCCTTTCGCCTCAAAGGCGGTACTTGTGCATATGTCCGTTCCGATATTCCCTGTCAGAGACTTAGTAATTTGGAATCGCCTCTTTTCATCTTCTCTGGCTTAAAATCTCTCTACCTCATTGTGTAAAATTCATCTGTTGTCTCTACCGTTCTCCCAACTCCACTAATCACTTGGAGCTGTTTGACTTCCTCTCTTTCACCTTGACTTTCTCCAGTCCAACTTTCCTAACAGTGATGTAATTTTCCTTGGTGATTTTAATGTTCACAACTCCAGCTGGCTTCCGTTTTCTAGTCACACCGACCGAGCTGGTCGAGATGTTGAGACTTTTGCAATTACTAATGACCTTGCACAGATTATTAATTTTCCTACCAAAATACCAGACAATTGCAACCACACAGCGAACACACTTGACCTTCTCACAAACAGCCCCTCCAAGTACACGGTCGAAGTGAGTGGTCCTTTAGGCACCTCAGATCATAACTTGGTGATTGTCTTTTCTCCATTAATCGAAATGCTGGGACCCGCATACATCCTATTATGGAGCCCGTTATTTTACATCATAACAAGAGATGGCGAGTTAACAACAGGGCTAGCGTAAGCCTCACCATTCCCGCGGAGTCTTGACGCTTGAGTGTTTCGTTATACCCTTTCCCTTCTCTCTTTTCCTTTCATTTCCTTTCTTTTTTACGCACACAACCTCCACACTTGTTGTTAATGCATGTGCAAAGTCATAATATAAGAACTTGTTATGGTATACCTTGATGAGGCTCATCGCCTTGAAAGATTCTTCATGCAGGTTTTATCGCTTTTATTTTCTTAAAATAATAGTTTACCTTTGATTATTTTTTGTATAGTTATTGGCTGTATATAATTTCAGTTTTAATTTGTACATGGTGTATTTATTTTATCTTATTTTATCTATCGGTGTCCATGTACTTAACTTTTTATTTTAATAATCTTTATTTATTTTGACTGTCTCGTCGGTAGAAGCAATATTTATTTTATTAGGAATGCCACACTGATCAATTTATCCCCCACCGCTAGAATCACGATCTCTTCTGAAAAGGTAAAAATTCTATATCTGATTTTTATAATCTTTATAATCTTGTGCAGCCGTTTCTGTTTTTAATATTGTAAACACGTTTCCCTCGTTTTAGTTTAATCTCACTCCCAAAATATCCCTGTTTAAATAACCTCAAATATATTTGAGGTTATTTAAATACACTTTAATACTGTTTTTCACGGCAGACTTATCGTTACCTCTCAGTCAGAGACAACGTATTGAGAGAAATAAATGTTTTGCTATCAACACTGCTATCTGCTATTTACAATAAACCCATCTTGATTTCGACTTTGCAGACAAAACGTCTTATGCAATAATTATTATTTAAAAATAATTGTCATAGCCACAATGTGCACACTCGTACATTACGAATTATAATTAAAAAAAAAAACTAAAGTGTAATTTAATATTAAAACAATATTCCAAATTAAAATGTAATGCTTGCTAAACCAGTCAGTGAACACCTTACTGTACTGTGAATTCAAAAATTAAAAATAAAAATATATCACATAAATTAACATTCGATTTGCTATCAGTCTTATCGATTTATCACTTTACAATTGTACAAGACAGTATCGAACTTTAAACTTTTTTTTTTTCAGAAATATATTATATTTATTAAACTTCCAAGTAGGAATTTAGAATTGCGTGTGTTTTACGCGCCAAAGGCTGTAAGGCGAAAGTATATTGTGTCTGTAATTAAGGCTGTAAGGCGATAGTATATTGTGTCTGTAAATTGCTCGATTTGCCTGTTTTGCTGGACAAAAACTTTAGCTTCCAGAACAAAAAAAATTCAACTTTCGCCTGAGACCGACAAACTGAGCTACGTCGTGATAAAAAAAAAAAAAAAAAAAAAAAAGCCCCTAAAATTTCTTTGCCTCATTGAGAGGATTTGAACCCAGGCATTTTCCTGGGTTCGCCGTTCCTCCCTAGGCATTTTCCTAGGGAAGAACGGCGATTATATCCACCGCCCGAGGGCATATGTTGTATTTAAAAAGATAGTTATAGCATGTATAATTTAATTTTTCGTGGTCCGTGGATTCTGTTTCAAATATAACAGTGTCCCATATCTCAAAAGGTCCATATCTAGAAACAATACACTACGCAAATTGCCCGGGCTTTGATCCCGTTCATACGTCTTTATGGTTTTATTTTAACCGTTCATCGTTTTATTTTAAGTTTCTTTCAGATGAATTCCTAATTTCAAACAATAAACTGTCGCGGAGAAGACCAGCCACTCATCTTTTTTTTTTTGCTACATTACCCCACTACATGTTCATCATCATCATCATCAGCCATTTTCAATCCACTGCAAGATGAAGGCCTCTCCAGCATCTTTCAGTTCCTTCTGTTTTGAGCACTGGCCATCCATTTACTACCCAAAAACTCATGAATTTCATCTATCCATCTCCGCCTTTGTCTTCCAGGTTTTCTTCCAGGTTTTGGGTACCAATTCTGTTATTTTCTTAGTCCATCTGTCATCATGTCTTCGAGCTATGTGTCCTGCCCAAGACCATTTTAGTTCTTTAGTTTTGATAAGAATGTCCTTTACTTGAGTTTGCTGCCTAATCCATGTGTTTCTCTTTTTATCTAACAGTCTGATTCCCAATATAATTCGTTCCATTCTTCGCTGTGTAGTTCTCAGTTTCTCTTCCATCCTTTTGGTGAGTGCCCAAGTTTCACTTCCATAAGTCATGGTGGGGAGTATACATTGGTTCATTATTTTACGTTTCAGACAAACTGGGATATTGCTCTTCAGTATGTGACTATATTTCCTGAATGCTATCCATCCAAAATTTATTTTTCTCTTGACTTCCATTTATCATTATTACAGCTAATAACTTGTCCCAGATAAGTATATGACTCCACCTTTTCAATTACTGCTCCTTCAATCATTATTTCCCTTTCTGTGGGCATACTTGTTCATCATTACTTTATGTTACCCGAAAAACTTCATCTTGTCAGTTCTTTACAGAGTGAGTACAATGATATTTTTATTGCGTATCTAGTCGCTACTAATTTTTGTCGCTTAATATTAAGGTAAGTGATAAACAGTATGATCGATTTTATAAAATACATTAATATAAATAATTTACTATTGGAAAAAGGGTCTTGGATCAAACAGGTTTGTACCCTTCACCCATTTAGTTACTCTTAAATATACCAAATCGGGCAGCCATGACTATTCCTCGAAAGCAAATTTTTCTAATATCGACTTATACACGGGTAAATGCATTTTTTGACTTCCCGAGGCCCAAAATTAGGGTTCGACTTACATTCAAAGTCAACTTGTACTCGAATGACTACGGTAATTTAATGGGTTGCAAGAACTTTTTAAACCACATTCAAATCCTCTTGTTGGTTTCGAACATACCACGCAATTTCGTGAATAGTGTTTGAATGATGTTTTTAGAATTGCTCTTAATATGTTTGATAAGTTATTAGGTTACTTTAAATAACACCTTTGAACTCTTAAATGGTATCAAGATCATTGTTAGTCTTAAAATATAAAATAACTAGAATGAGGTGCAATTAACAGCAAGATTCCAATTGGGCTGGAACACCATTCCGGAGATTAGGTAAAGACATTCTGTTCCGGGAACTGTTATATTTAATTAGACAGCGTTTCAACTGCTGAATTAAAACCGATGTTTTCATCATAATTATATCGCAACACAACCGTAATTCTTCCTATTATATAACCATGCTCTATAGCTGCCGGAATAGCTCTTCGCAAGAGCAGCGAACCGTTCTGGGTACTTACTAGTTTCCGTTTTGAGTACTGGTTAATAGGTTGGAAGTTAGCTAGAAAGACCGTATTGTCAGCATTAACTGCAAAACCTATTAAACTTTGTGCTTACCAGGTTATCAAATGTTTTAATTAGGCCAGTTGGTCTTGGAAGCAAAATATGCTACACATGTCTTGCTTTCAAGATTTTTGTTGTCTTGGACCCGAGTTCGATTGCCATTCTGAAGAATGATTTCTCGTGTTTTTTACGACACAATAGTGAAATTATTTGAAGCTGTGAGGTTTTAACCATTAGCTTCAGTCCAACAGATTTGAAAAAAGTATGCTGAGACATGATTACTAGAATTCCTTAAAGAAATTCAATAGTAATTACAGGAATAAAATTGTTGGTTTTATGACGCATTGGCATCTTAGCTATATCGCGCGAGTGTATGTGCAGTGTGTGTGTGTTCGTTCACGGGCTGATTTTTTAGATTTGCATGTTTTGTGAAATGAAAAACCCAAAATAACTCACGGGAAAAACACTACTCTATGCTCGAGATTGGCTAGCCAAATCCCCCGATTTAAGAGACCTTTAAGGGTTCGAATCCGTCGTCTCTCATGGATTCATGCACTCCTAAAACATGTAACAACTGATGAACCACTGCACAGAACAGCAAAACAACATGAGCAACGAGACTAAAGAGGAAAGCGCCTTTCTATTTAACTGCTGTTTGACTACATTCAATAACGAATTAATAAATTTGTAGTTTATACTTCAGGAGAACCATATAAAGGAGGGGAACTTACAATTTGGTATTTATGGAAGAGTTTTGTGACATGTTTTTGGACATTTATTTATTTATCAATTTAATACAGGATTTTCACCCCAGGACAACAATTTTGTTAGAAGGGTGTTCATTCTTTAACAATTATTTACAGGCGCCTCCGTAGCCAGGTGGGAAGGAGCAGCAGTGCGTAGCACACGCTTCTTGATTAGACCGGAGTTCGAGCCCGTCACCACCAAATATGGAGAATGCGGAAAGGTCATGGAATGACCACCGTATATCCCGGAGCAATATGGCCTTAGTTGTTAATGCTCCTAAAAACCAAATAACAAACAAACAAAGAATTATTTAGTTACGCAATATATTTACATAATAACAAAATATAGTAGTAGTAGTAGTATGTGATGCAAGAAAGCAACTGTATGAGCTTATGCAGCATCAGCCAAAAAATAAAAAATAAATAAAAATAAATAAAATAAAAAAATCACACTATTCCCTCCAAATGCCTGTCCAGTTCCTCCTTAAATTTATTTAACCTGTCAACTTCCACAACGACAGATGGAAGTTTGTTCCAAAAATTAACCACCCGCTCTCTAAAGGCAAATTTCCTCACATCTATTCTACATCTGTCTTTTCTTAATTTGAATTTATGCCCCCTTAGGTTCATAATCTGAACAAGTGGAAGGATCCCATCAGAATTCAGCGTGCTCAACCCATTCAATGCCTTATATACCTCAATCAGATCACCGCGCAGGTGCCTAGTCTCCAGCCACTGCAATTTGCAGAACTTAAGCCTCTCTTGGTAAGAGGATCCCTTCATTCCCCTCACCAATCTTGTTGCCCTTCTCTGTACACGCTCAAGTAAATCTACATCCTTCCTAAAATGAGGCCTCCAGACCTGTACGCAGTACTCAAGGCGTGGCCTGACCATTGCCTTATACAGAGGGACAATCACCTCCTTCTCCCTGCTAGCAAAATTCCTATATATCATTGACAAAACCCCATGACCTGCCCTGGCAGCCTGTCTGCATTGCTCAGAAAACTTCAATTACTCCCAGGTCTTTTTCATTTTCTACCACCTTAAGTGTAGTACCACACAGTTGGTACGTTTCTCTGGGGTTACTTCTACCCATATGCAGTACTTTGCATTTGTCAAGGTTAATCTTCAGTTGCCACTTCTTAGCCCATCTGCCCAAATTATCTAGATCCTGTTGCAGTAGCACACTGCCATTAACAACCCTGCCAACCTTTGTATCATCTGCAAACTTCGACATTAAGCCTACATGTCTCCAAAATAACATATTATCAATAAGACAAATCTCTTCAAATATTAACAGTTCGATATTTAGATAATCTGGTGAGACTGAGAGAAAGTTTATTCAATCTAACAAGCTCTTAAGTTATAAATGGCAGAGTCGCTGGAAATCTAGAGCTGAATAAATTGATATTTTTTGTCAGAACAAAAACGTCCGGGATCAATTTGAAGAGATTTGCAATATTTCCACTACGTTGTTTGTGAATAATATATTTAAATATCTAACGTTTGTAAGTCTACGTGTCTCTCTCTTCGTGTATCATCATAAGACACAATATTGTGAACTGCAGATGTATCCATCCGTTGGAAAATTAATTGGAATATATTTATGTTCCTCGAGACTACAATGTATTTCAATGGTAATATGGCAAATGTAGCATAATGGCCGATTTTGATATCGTGAGAAGATTGCTCAAACTCCGATTCGAACTTCTCGTCATCCAGTACTGCAACGCATAAACATTCCTTTGGTGTGTAGGTGTAAATGACCAGATGACTGATGCATAAAGGATGGCGGGGTAAACACATTAAGAGGTGTTCTTCTAGTAGTTTTTGTTTTGTGACACATTAACTCTTGTTTAGGGCTCCATTGTATAACATATAATTTGTTTTTTATGTCAAAGAGATAAATGAATTGAGTTGTCCCAGGCTATGCCCAGATCCTTATTCAAAATTACCTTGTGGATTTGGAGTCGACGAAGACCCGGATATCATTTTCTACGTGCTTCTTCGAAAACGTAAATTGTGCCGATTTTTCTTTATTTAGGTGCAGTCCAATGGAATGTAGATAATTATTTAGGTCAAGCATTACTTTTTGGACTTCCAGGTTGACCTTTTGTACAGAGTCAGGAGTGTTTGAATGAACGAAGAGTGTGAGGTCATCAGCATATATCAAAAAATCAGGATTTTCTGACAAGAATGGTTCAAGTGGTACTGCCAACACTGTTGAAGACAAAACTCCACCCTACGACTCCTCTAGTTCCTTTAAAAGTTATCTGTTTACCGTTGTAAATCAGCAGTACCTTATTGGTTAGGACTCCAGCCTAGACCTGAAGAATGTTTCCTGTAATATTGAAATGAAACTGCAGTACTTTCAGGAGAACATATACTTGGGGGTTATATGTCGCCTTTATGTCGAGGAAGATAACATCCAATTGACTCATTGAATTCCTTTTGTATTTCAAAAGATTTTGGAGTAGGTTAGTGATGGAGACCGCCCACAGATGACATTATGGAGATATGCAGGTCTATGGCTGAAACAGTGGTCAACTAATCTTGTATGGATCAATTTTCGGGAAAATTTTCAGAAGCGAGCACCCAATAGAAATTGATCTATAATCCTTCAGACATTTTGGGGATTTGGATTTTGGAACTGGTTTGGCATAATAGGATTTCCAGATTAAAGGCGAAGAGTTTTTTATAAAATTTCATTAAATATGTTGTGAAGGATATCAATAATGTGAATGCTACAAACTTTTCAATGTGAAACAGGGAAATCCATCCTGGCCGATTGTAGCTTTATCAGGAAGTTTGTTTACCTCCTTTATTATTGATGCTTTAGAAATGTCAATAGTTGTAATGGGTGGTCTTGTGATTTTCTTAATATTCAAATTTCGTATACTGCTTTTATCTTGAAATTGTCTGAAGTTTTATTCAGCCCGTGGCTTGATTCATATTGCACTTCTCCACATGCTTACAGAAAATTTGCTTCTTTTCTTTCAGGTAGTCGTAGCCCTTTTCAACTTAAGAAAATTGGCTTTCCCTTTCTTGGAACTGATGCGGGGGCTTGGTTTGTCCCTGTTCTTTTCCATTTTCGGAACGCTTTTTACTTTTTCAGGAAGGCACTTTTCAACTTAGAAGAAAACTAGTGGTTAGTTCTGGGTGAAATATAAATAACTGTAGAAGTCCCTACGTCCGAAATTGTCGAGAGATTGGTAGAGATTTGGTTAACTGCTCCAAAGGGGGTAGTTACAAATGTCTTCCCAATTATAAGATCCTACAAGATTGAGAATTTTTTCGACATTTATATATTTAACGTAGAAAAATTGCCACAGGGTCATAGCATCTTCGGGGCGGGGGGGAGTTCGAATTTCATTGAACATTTAAAAGTAATTGCAGTATGGTCGGAAGAAAAAGCATAATTAGGCGTTATTCTTTCAAACCATGGTGAGATTTCGGACATACAGAATTCTGTCATGCAAGTTAATCGCTGTGTAAGACTTAAAACTGGTTTCAGAAGATAAATATCTCACCGGAGGCACAACTTAAAATCTCACCTTCCTCCCTGTGAAATATACAGTGGCAGACAAAAAAACTGCATCACCTTAAAAAAAAAAAAGTAACATTTTTAGTGAAACGTATAATATATTGTTTGATTACAGTCATTTTGTTTGTCGCAAAGCAAAGGTATTGCTTCAGATAACGCTTCTATTGCATCATACAGTAATTGCAAGGTATTGCATCAGCCGTTTCCATAAATACGGAGTTTGAAGGATATACATGATCATTAGTATCCTGTTTTAAGAAGGTATAAAGATGGCTCCATATGTTCAGTTGACACCAAGAAAAAAAAAGTGTAGCTGTTGCTCTGTCGCAGGAAGGGCTTTCTACGCTTGCTGTCGCTGATAAAATAGGCCGTCAACAGTATCCCGGGTGCTGAAATTAAAGCGTGAAACCGGTGATGTGAAGAGAAGACCTGGATCAGGCCGTAAGAGAGTGACGACGCCTTCCCAAGATCGATATTTGAAATGGCTATGCTTTCGTAATCGCCATGCTAGTGCTCCGGATCAAAAACTAGACTTTGAGATGGCTTCTAGTATTGAAACAAGCGCACAAACTATCCAAAGACGGCTTTTGGAATGTGGTCTGCATGCCTATCGGTCCAAGAAGAAGCCTTTGTTGACCCAACAAATGAGGAAGAAGCGACTTGCTTGGGCTAAAACGCATATTTCATGGACAAAAGAGCAACGGGACACTGTTATCTTTTCTGACGAATCGAAATTCAACCTGCATATGTAGTAGTAGACATGTATAGTATCTTATGTGAGACGGCTCCCAAACGCTAGTTCAACTCCGCCCTGCATGGCTCGGTTCGGAAGCGATATGTCAGAAGACGAAAATCGGAGGCATACCATCCTGACTGCATAACACCGACTGTAAAGTTCCCCGCCGGTCAGATGGTCTGGGGATGCATAACAAGCAAAGGGGTGGGACGAATTAAGTTTATCAACGGAACGGTGAATGCAGAAATGTACACTGCTATCTTGGAGGAGTGCCTGAAACCCGTTATTAGGGATCACCACACAGATGTCCAAAACTGCATTTTTCAACAGGACTCAGCACCTTGCCACACAGCAAAATTTGTAAGTTTTATGCTATTTAGATTTAATGATGGATTTGTCTTCTTGTCTCACAAGGCTTAAAACATACTTACACTAAAAATATACATACATACATACACAAGGTTTAAAACATACTTACATACATACGTTTTTCTCCCTTAAGGTGCAGTTAACTCAGAAATTCTGGCAGTACAGTTTTGGACTGTCCCGGCAACAGTCTAGATTTGAAGCCTATTGAAAATTTCTGCTACATAATGTCGTCTAAAATTGCTCAGAAGAAGCCCACAAGTAAGATTCAGCTGCAGGAGAACATTGTAAGGGTGTAGTACCACAAAATTGGTCGACCGCACATCCAGAAGTTGATTAACTCTATGCCAGATCGTTGCAGGGCTGTAATTGCAGCTCGAAGAGGAACAACAAAATATTGAGGACTTATTTTGCTGATTTACAGTTAACGTAATAATACTATTACGTTAACTTGTCATTTCAGTTTGTACACGTAAATGCAATAAAATATATGTTTGGTTGTCATGATTGTTATTTCATAATTTCTCATATTTCCATTATTTACGCATTTTACCCTTTGGGAAGATATTTATGGCAATATATCAGGCGGAGTCTTTTTATTGGATTTCATTCACAGAGATATATATCCCATCTAACAAATGCATTTCGAACAATGCAGCGCAAAACACATTACAGTACTGTATTTGCAAAATTCACAAGTGATGCAATTTTTTTGTCCGCCACTGTAGCTCACCCTTCCACAAACAGATTACTCGATTTAATAAATATATCTGATTGATATTTATAGGTCACTTTGAATAGATCAAAAAACGGAATTTTTTTTACCGATACGCGACACAGTTCGTGTCGCGTGTGGAATGGGCATGATCTAACCTCAGGGATTTGCAGTTGATGCAGATGGGATCTTTTTCTTTCTTCAGCTGCTGTAATTGTGGCCCATTTCAGAGCAGTGGCCATATGTTGCTTCTTTTTTCTCCCCATTTTGTTGGTATTCCGGATTATCGGGCCCAGGTGTGTGTTGTGTGGCCGTATTGCAGCATCGGAAGCACCGTGGTACATCCACACGTTCTCTAAATCTATGACTGCTCCACTCTATGTATATGGTGTTTTGCATTCGTGGGATCTGCCATGCTTCGGGGCCAGCTCTACCACCCAGTTGAAGTTTCCACTATTTCTAGATTTTGTTCTGTACTTGGGTATAACAGCTGTTTTTCATCCTTGTCAGGTAATTCGTTTAGGAGGTTTTTCCTGTATATCTCTTCCCTTACACTTTCAGATGTCATATCCTGGTCAATATCAAAAATGATTACAGATGGCCCTTTTCTTTTGGGGGCCTCCGCGGTAAGGCCTAGGGTGAAGATCTTGGGGTTTGTTATTATCTGCTGTGCTTCTTCTTTGGTTGCCGTTTCAATAACTATTCCGGGGTTCCTGGTTTTTCGGATAGCTTTGATTCTAGTAGCGCCGAAGTCCTCTTTCAAGTTCTCTATGACTTTCTTTTTTATTTCCTCACTGGTGGATTTTTCATTCCTTAGTGGTCGTACAACCATTATGTTGGGTGTGGGCAGAATGGTTTTTCTTTGGACCGGTGGACTTTGGGTCTGTACATTTGTAGGTTTCCTCAACGTTTCTGCGTAAGTGGGTGCCTGCTGTGGCATTTGTTTTGCCCCAAATTCCATGTAGGCCTCCAATTTGGCCTTATTTGTTACCGCTTCTACGTGGATCTTCTGTAGAACTTTTCCAGCTTGGTCCAGATGGTCACAGTTTCTCCTCTGAGGGCAGTGGTTATTCTGCTAGATGATTCCTTCAACTTGTTTTCGAGCTGCACCTGGAGGACCAGCATCTGGTCCAGAACAGAACCCTGGGGCAGCGTAGGGTCCATGGGGGGGACTCCGCATTTTTTGGTGCGTCGTTGTCATCTCGTTTGTCCTCTGTAATGTCATTCTGTTTGGCAGCTACTTCATTTGTCTCCTTTTGCTCGGATTGCGAGTGTGTTTTCCTTTCTGATTTCGGGGCAGTCATTTTCCAATATTTTCCTTTGGTCGGGGGCTCCTGAGCGGCGGTTCTCCGTCTCTTCTTGGTTTTCTATCAATATCGAGTCATTATTTTGATCTTGTTCCGCGGCGACGGTAGTTCTGTCCGATTTTCTCTCCATTTTGTTGGTATTCCGGATTATCAGGTTTTGGGCGTGCTTGTTGAAAGTAGGGCTCCAAGAGCTGTCGATGGACCCTAACCACAAGTCAGTAGGTTTATTACGTAACTTGCAACTGTTAATCGTTTAAAGTTTAAGTTCTCCCCTTGGTCACGTGGTGGGGGAGGGAACAGCCAAGTGCTAAAGTGCACCCAGAGCGGTGGGATTTATATATATCTTTATTGCAGGCAGTGATTGGTTACATGATTGCCTGATGCAATAATACCCACAACAGCGACAATGCTAGGGATTTAACATTAAATAACTTATACAGGAAAAATTACTTAAAACATGTATTAGGACATAAAACGTATAATTACATATTTTACATATAAAATTAATATTAACATGTGAAATGAAGACACATGAAAGGACGATGACAGTCACTCGGTTGAAGACGAAAGCTGGTCCCTGATGATGCGTCTTCTGTACGGTTTGTCCTCCATGAACTTTTTGTAGTCCACATCCATCTCCTGGACATTGTGGAGCATCTCCATGGGCAGGAATCTATCCCCTATTCTGAGCCTCCACGCCACAGACTGCAGAGAGGGGAGGGCTCTTAAGGGTTTTGGTGGGATCCTCCAATTGCACATCTGCCAGAAATTTGGCGTATTGACTTCACCCGCTATCATTTTAATTGTCACAAGCAAGCGGAGGGCAAATATCCGTTTGGAGACTTTTCTGTAATTTAGAAGTTGGGTGATATCTGAAGTATGTATAAGTGGTGGCAGTTTATGCTTGAAGAGGACCCACCGAATAAGCCAGTACTCATCAGATGCGATGGTTTTTAGCGTGGTTTTCGTTGCCGACGCCCAGATTTCTGACCCGTAGGTGATGACTGGCTGCAGAAACCGGTATATGTATTGGAGCGTGTACTCAGGCTCTGTGACATGAAGGAGGTGTTGTTTGGCAAGCCATCTTGCTCTGCAGACCTTGTTGTGAATGTCTGCAACATGGTGTTTGAAACTGAGTTTAGGGTCGAATATAACGCCGAGATCTTTGTGCTTGATGACTGGGGTGATGGGGGTTCCGTGGATTTCCAGGTTTAGTTGCGATGGGTTTGATTTGAGGGAAAATACCATTTGTGCAGATTTTTTTGGATTTATCTTAAGAGAGAACTGTGCCAAGTATGTAATCAGATTCTTGAGGCTGTTGATAATGTTTCCAGAAACAGAATCAGGTCGGGCGGTTCCGTTGATCCGATAGAGGAGCTTCAAGTCGTCTGCATAACTGATAAATTCTGTTTGCTGACACAGGAATGGGTGGATGGCAGCCGTAAAGAGGAGCCCTGAGAGAACTCCGCCCTGGGGTACACCTACACAAACTTTCCTTGTGAAAGATTTTTTATTCACAGTCAAGTGAAGGACCTTGGTCGTAAGTAGCGACTTCAAGAATTCCAGTATATTGCCTTTTATCTGGTATCCATCCTCACAAAGTTGCAGGAGGGGCTGGATGTCTATACTGTCGAATGCAGACTGGACATCCAGATAAACAATTGCCATCTCAGCCCTATCTTGTAGAGCCCCCAGAATGGTGTTGGTGGTTTGCAATAGGTTTGTAATGGTGGACCTGCGTTTCAAGGCATAGTGAATGTATGGTGATTCACATGGCAGAACCTGGTTGGTTAGGATAGGAAGAAGGCACTTCTCCATGACTTTGAGGAGACATGAGGCTTTCATTATTGGCCTGAATTGTGAAATTGATGTCGCTCCTTGTGTTTTGGGGATTGGTCGGACAATATATTGATTCCAGGCTGTTGGGAAACTTTGGGTTGTGAGGATTCCATTGAAGATACCTAGGAGTGCATCAATGATGAATACACTAACGCTCTTAAGAATGAATTGTGGGACCCCATCATATCCAGTGCAAGACGTTGGTGGGATATCATTGATGGCCTGGATAAGCTCTCTTTTTGTGATGATGATGGAAGCGAGGACATCTCGCTGACAACTGTTGTGAATTTTAAAGTCTGATGCTGACTTTGGCTTAAATCTTGTGATGTAGTCTAGCCATTCAATTGGATTAAGTTGTTGAGGGAATTCATCATGCCTTGCCTTAAACGGTGCTTTCCCGATCTTGATTGTTTTGTCGATATAGGCTTTAATGGCTTCAGATTTGCTTCTATTGAACTGGGCGCGGGCTCTTGAGTATGCAATTCTGTCTAGTGGGTCTAATTTTGCTTTCCATTTTGCATGTAGTCGTTGTTTATTCCGAAATTTAAGGCTGAGATCTTGGGTCCACCATGCTTTGCTTCGACAGGAGATTGAAACTGTTTTTGACGCTGCAGTTCGAGCAATAGACTGCAGCCAGCAGGTAAGAAAGTGCAGCCCGAGCTGTGGATCACATTGGTTTAGGGCTTCCCAAGGAAAAATAGATGCTGCGAAGCAGCATTTCTCTGGATTGAGGAGAGAAGGGCTAATCACTGTCTTCTTAACTGGTGCCTGATGTTGCCAGGATGTCCTGGGAGTGATTGGAAGAATGAGGCCTACTGGTAGATGGTCTGACATGAAGGCTGTTTCCGGTTGACTGTCAACGGTGAGGGTGTCTGTTGCAAATATTAAGTCTAACAGGTTAGAGCCTCTGGTAGGGGAAAAATTCTGGAGGGTCAGACCTACTGATGCCAGATTAGAAGATAACAATTTGCGAAGACTGTGTTGGCCTGAGCTAATATTAAAGTCTCCACACACTAGTAATGTTGCTTTAGGGTGGCATTGATTAATGATCCAGTTGGAGATCTCTTGTAAAGTGTTCTTTACTGTGGGAGGGGGGATGTAGACTGTGCACACGTCAAGTCTGTGGCCTTGAATGCTGAGTGAGGCTCTTGCAGCTTCAAACAGTTCTGTTTTTAGTGTTGCTGAGCTTGTCAGTGAGAATTTTTTTGTGTTGAAGAGAATGCCTACACCACCACCACCAGTTGTCCGTTCCCTGGAGGCCCCGGGTGCCAAGCGATTGACTAAGCGATTTCTCTTTGTGCTTTCACTGCGACTTTTTGATAAGTGAATTCTGCGTTCTCTTTTACGTTCCTCTCTTTGAGAAATACTTTAATTTAGTAGCTCTTATATCAAAAGTACTGGTAGAGAGCAAGGAAGGAAAGTAACCTTTCTTTATTTTTTGCATCTAATAGACTAACTCCTACTAATTTCGCTTGGTCACTCCAGGCACTGCTCCTGCCTCCCCGTGGCGGGGCCGGTAACCTTGGCAGAAAAGTTCATCTGCCAGGGGCTAAAAGGAGCCAAGATGGAACAAAATATGTTTCCTTGTTTAGAACCGACAAGCAGTCGGCTAGACACAGAGCACGAACATGACTCTTCGCAAGCAAAGAGGTTAAAAACCATTTCCTCTGCGACTGAGTTTCCTGCATTTTTAATAATGCATTCATTATCAGAACAGCCTCTTAGTAAGCTATCCCCCTTTCTTATCCAAAAACACTTGGAAAGTATTGCAGGGTCTCCCAAGATGGTTAAGAGATTGCGATCGGGGGACTTACTAGTAGAAACTGTCAACTTCAGGCATTCTGAAAAACTCTTGAAAGTGACAAACTTTGCTAAAATTCCAGTAAAGGTAACTGCCCATGCAACCCTAAATACATCTAAGGGTGTTATATCTAGTTGGGACCTTCTGAATGTGACAGAAGAAGAAATTAAAGAAGAACTAAGTGAACAAAATGTAATTGCTGTCAAAAGAATTATGACTAAAAGGGACAATATACTCACACCCACCAGAAATATCATCCTCACCTTTAGCAGTCCAAATCTACCCTCAACAGTAAAAGCAGGATATCTACTCTGTCGCATTCGTCCTTATATTCCTAATCCGTTGAGATGCTATAAATGCCAAAAGTATGGCCACTCTCAGACGGCATGCAGAGGGAACCCAGCTTGTCCTAACTGTGGATCTTCTGATCACAGTCAAAATGACTGTTCGGCAAAAGAAATGACTTGTCCTAATTGCAAGGGTAACCATCCTGCTTACTCTAAAACATGTGAGAAGTGGATAATGGAGAAAAAAATTGTAAAATATAAAGTCGAAAACAAAGTTACTTATCAGGAAGCAAGAAAATTAATTGCACCCAGTATATCTAACCGTAGCTATGCCAGTATTGCAAAAAAATACCAAACAATAGCCACGCAAACTGATGTTACTGTTCCATCCAACATATCAATCTCTGACTGGGCTCGAGCTGTTCTTTCTCAGCAGCAGTCCAATATCCAGAAACACTCAGACCAAGCAAGTAATACGCCTCTTACGATTCCAGCAAAATCTCCTCATTCGCCAATGATTGCTACTACTCCAAATAATCCCAGTTCAACTTCAAAACAGAGTGTTCAGGAAACATCGATGGATCAAGAGTACTCATCTAAACAGGAAGATCCAATTCTTGAAATATTTGCAGAAGAAGAAGAAGAAGAAGATATGGACACAGGTCGACCCACCTTTCCAAAAAGAAATAAACCAAAGCCAGAACGCCACAAGACAGCCACGTCAGGTACAGCTTCTTCTAAACTCAAATAATGCCTTATATTTTACAGTGGAATTGTAGAGGCTTTAGAGGCAACATTGATGACATTCAGTACTTAATTAGACGCTACTCTCCAGTGGGTTTCTATCTGCAGGAAACCTATTTAACTGCTAAAATTTCTGTTTCTATAAAAAACTACTCAGTCTATCGAAGAGATCGCAATACATCTGACTCTGCTCGTGGTGGTGTAGCTATTTTGATTAACTCAAAGATCCCTGCTAGTCAAATCATTCTTCAAACCCAAATTGAAGCCGTTGCTGTGCGTCTGATTGCTGAGATTGCATTAACGCTAGTCTCAGTCTATCTCCCACCAAACAATACCTACTCTTATAAAGATATCGAAGAACTTTTAGTACATCTACCCTCCCCAATCTGCTTGCTAGGGGATTTCAATGGCCACCACCCTTTATGGGGATCCTCTAAATTAGATAGACAGGGCCGACTGATTGAAACTCTACTAGATAAACAGAACCTTACCATTCTTAACAGTGGTACACACACCCACATACAATTACCTACTGGACAGATTTCTGCAATCGACCTCTCGATTTGTTCTCCGATACTGTTTCCAATCATTCAGTGGTCCACGATGAACGATCCAATGGGAAGTGACCATTTTCCAATTGTCTGTAACCTGCTCACTACACAAACACCATTAGACCAACCCTGCAGAAAATGGAAATTTTCTAAAGCCAAATGGGCCAAATTTCAATCAGTAATAATTCTGGACAAAGAAACTATTCAGCTACAACCTATAGACAAAGTAACTGATTATATCACATCCCGTCTTTTAGTTGCAGCAGAATACTCAATTCCATTATCAAACCCCCAAACCCGACGGCACTTCAACTACTGGTGGAACGAAGAGTGCACGAAAGCAAAGAAGGAAAAAAGTAAAGCATTCAATTTATTCCGTCGATTTCCAACGACAGTTAATTTAATTAGCTACAAGAAGTTAAGGGCAAAAGCGCGGTTCATTCACAGGCAAGCCAAGAAAGAATCTTGGACTCGGTTTGCAGGTACTATCAACAGAAATACCGACTCCAGATTAATATGGAAGAAAATTAGACAGCTTTCTGGGAAGTTTCCAAACATCCCTTCCCCAATTCTTTCATACTATGGGCAAGAACTCTCTGGTCGT
Source organism: Mastigoproctus giganteus (assembly GCF_048544385.1). Taxonomy (NCBI): domain Eukaryota; kingdom Metazoa; phylum Arthropoda; class Arachnida; order Uropygi; family Thelyphonidae; genus Mastigoproctus; species Mastigoproctus giganteus. The sequence goes on along the minus strand of NC_143578.1, from coordinate 73,673,373 downwards.
CTAGATATAGCGAATGCCTTGGGTAAAACCTTTGCCGAAGTCTCTGCTGCATCAAATTACAGTCCGAAATTCCAAAAAATTAAGACCTCCACCGAACAGAGGCCCATCAACTTTAGAACCTCACTATCACTTCCGTATAATCAGCCTCTTGAATATTGTGAACTTTTACAAGCCATCAGAACAACACGAAACAGTGCAGCTGGGCCAGATGGCATATATTATGTCATGCTGCAGCATCTCGATGAGCAAAACTTACAAATGCTGCTAGTCTTCTTTAACCGGATCTTCCTGGAAAATATTTATCCAACCTCTTGGCACCATGCTACAGTTTTGCCCTTTTTGAAACCTGGAAAAGATCCTTCTAATCCTAATAGTTACAGGCCAATCTCTCTGTCAAGTTGCCTTGGTAAAATTCTGGAAAAAATGATCCACAGTCGACTCAGCTGGATCATTGAAACTGAACAACTACTGAGTAATTGTCAACATGGCTTTCGAAAAAATAGGTCCTCTCTAGATCTGATGATCAAGGCCGAATCTGAAATTCGCAATGCCTTTGTGAAAAACGAACACCTTGTCATGGTCTCCATTGATATAGAAAAGGCATTCGATACTACCTGGCGGTATGGCATTCTCAGTGACCTACATAATCTTGGTCTACGAGGCAACCTGCCTATATTTATTAGGAACTTCCTCCAGAGCCGTTCTTTCCAGGTTCGATACCAAAATTCCCTTTCTTCTACATTCTTGCAGGAAGAAGGAGTACCACAGGGGTCGGTTTTGAGTGCAACCCTATTTGCCCTTAGAATTGATTCCATTTCAAAAGAACTTCCAAATACTGTAGAAGCGTATCTTTATGCTGACGATCTATCCATTTCTTGCCATTCTCAGAGCATGAGATCTATTGAACGGCAATTGCAAATGTCCCTCAATAAAATTCAAAAATGGGCTGATTTCAATGGATATCGGCTTTCCCATCAGAAAACAGTTGCAATCCACTTTTGTAATCAACGTAAATTACATATAGACCCTGAACTTAGGATATCAAATTCCACCATCCCGATTGCCAACAATATTAGATTCTTGGGATTAATATTAGACAGCAAGTTAAATTTCTGTGAACACATTAAAGTAATACGTACTACCTGTCTGAAAAAGCTGAACATGCTAAGAGCTCTATCTGCCCAGTCTTGGGGAGCAGATCGTACAACCTTGCTGCTCTTGTACAGAGCACTGATTAGATCTCGGTTGGATTACGGTGCCCCAGTTTATGATTCTGCCCGAAAGAGTGTATTGCGCTGGCTCGATCCTGTACAACACATGGCACTGAGGATTGCCCTTGGTGCTTATAGGACTTCACCAACCTATAGTCTATATATTGAAGCCCATGAGCCCCCTCTGTACCTCCGCAGAAAAATGTTACTACTTAAATATGCAGCCAGAATACAAAACTGTTCTCTGCACCCCATCCAACCATATCTCTTTAATCCACCATTTCATAATCTCTTTAGAAATAAACCAAATAAAATACGACCAGCAGGCCTACGGCTCCTTGAAATAGCACAAAATTGGAATGTTCCTCACCAGAGTAGGCAGCACAGAAAGAATTATTCTCACCCACCATGGATTCCATTTCCTCAACCAGCCGCGATGATTATTTTCTCCAATGGGGAAAGAATTGTTTACCGACTTTGAATGTGCAGCAACTCCATGCTAGCCATATTCAAAACTATTTTGACTTCTTACCGATATATACTGATGGTTCCAAAACTGATTCAACTGTTGGAGCAGCAGCAGTGTTTCCCTCTGCTATCATTGAAATAGCACAAAATTGGAATGTTCCTCACCAGAGTAGGCAGCACAGAAAGAATTATTCTCACCCACCATGGATTCCATTTCCTCAACCAGCCGCGATGATTATTTTCTCCAATGGGGAAAGAATTGTTTACCGACTTTGAATGTGCAGCAACTCCATGCTAGCCATATTCAAAACTATTTTGACTTCTTACCGATATATACTGATGGTTCCAAAACTGATTCAACTGTTGGAGCAGCAGCAGTGTTTCCCTCTGCTATCATATCAGCCTCTCTTCCACCTGAGTACAGCAGCTTTTCAGCGGAATTATATGCAATTCAATTAGCTCTAGAAAATTTGACTCTTCACCCATCTGCAAAATATTTAATTTACACTGACTCTCTCAGCTCAATTAGAGCAATGCAGAATTTCTCTCATAAGGATCACCGTATATTAAATCAAATCAAGTATTTGCTCTTGAAAATTGAAGATCGTCAGCAACGAGTGAACTTCTGCTGGATTCCAGCACATTCAGGCATCAAAGGGAACGAGTTGGCTGATATTTCTGCTAAAAATCCGTCAACACTAGACTTAACCTCTGTTTTTATTCCTGTTTCAGATTATAATATTATAATTCAAACAGCATACCATGAACAACTGACAAAGCTATGGCATAAACAAACAAATAACAAACTTTTCCAGTTGAAACAGGACCCAAAATTTTGGCCCTCATGCATTCAGACAGTTCGGCAAGAAGAAGTGGTACTCGCACGGATTAGAATAGGACATACCCATCTGACTCACCTCCATCTACTGACAGGCGATGATCCTCCTCATTGTTCACAGTGCTCTGAGCATCTAACAGTCAAACATATTTTGATTGACTGTCCACATTATCAACAACATCGAACTTCAATATTTCAATCTCTGGCTAATTGCCGGGAACGGATAACATTAAATAATATCATTGGTGAAAATGCCAATATTAATGAATTTTTCTGTTATTTGAAACAAATAGGAATGTATAAGCGACTATGATTAGTTTCTGGCATGAAATGAGATTTAACCGTGTTCACATTAATTAATTATTTATTTTATATTTTCAACATATCTATGAATAGGCGCAACATAGCCACAGCAGCTCGTGCGCCATTAAACCCCCATCACAACAACAACAACGTTCCCTGGAGGCAAAAATGCCCGAGAAGCAAGTGGCTTGAGAAAATGCGAGGTCTTCTTCATTGGGGGACAGCCATGTCTCTGTGATACAAATGATGTCATACCACCTTGACAAAAGAAGAATTTCCATTGTCTGAAGTTTATTTCTCAGACTTCTAGCATTTTGATAGAAAAGTGTGCACATTAAAGAAGTTTGGATGTATGCCCTTGTTGGAGCTCTGATGGCCTTCATCAGTCGTCTATGGTTCGTTCTGGAGGTAGTTCTCACCTCAATCTTCATATGTCTTCCCTCAGGCGTTTGTGGTGGGTGATAATGGCCCTGACAAGCTTCTGTGAGGGTGTTTGAACTTTTAAGAAGGTCCTGCTCAGTATAACCGGAATGTTCCTCCCCAAACTTCGACTTAATGGCGGGTCTGAGTCAGGTTTTCCTTTCATTATTTGTGGTTTTAATACGTTGGGGATACCGCATCCAGGAAGAGGTACGCTTTGTAGTGTAGAAGTGTTTCACTAGTGCCCCTGCAGGCCAAGAAGATGCAAGGCTGAGTAATTTGTAATTTGATTCTGTTGTAGTGATTTTGAATGATGCATAATATGGTTGTTTGGTCGTGAGCCTGGTAACTTCTGTGTCTATACCTAAGTCTTCATTCAAATAAGACCACATCTGTTCAACAGTTGTCTGTGGAGAAAGCCTGGAGACAAAAATTGATTTTTCATGTGATGAGATTTTTAGCGGAATTGCATGTATTTTCGTTGAGTTAGCAGTCCCGACTGTGGGCTTCATGTTGTAGTTTGGCTTTTCTGGTGCAGTTACTTGGTTTTTTGTGCATTTCTGCTTCCCTTTGCACGGTGTCATCTTAGGAAATGTTGGGTGTCTTGGTTTGGTTGTTTCCTCAATGTGGGGGCGAGATGAATAATTTCGGGATGATTTGCTGTGGTTCTGAAATTTCCGGGTGTGATTTGGTTGATAGGGAAGCTCCGGTGCCTCAGATTGTAGACTTTGCATGCCGGGAATTGGTTGCCCCTCTTCCTCTGGTGCGTGCGGCCTGACCCGTAAGCTGGGGGCATTCTTCCAAGGTGTCCGGACGGTTAAATGATTAGATTTAAGGACATCTGCTAATGTAGCACATTGGCTTACTTCTGAGTCTCGGACGGAATAGTTTTGTACCCGAGACGGGAGAAAATGGGTGGTGCTGTCCTTCTGTGATTTATGTGAGGAGGGGTAAGAGGAGGTTTGGAGTTCAGACGCTGGTTCTCCAGGAGGGGGAAATCGTTCATTGCGTTGAAAACTCTTATTCGCTCCTAATGTTTTTTCCTTGAATGGCTTGGTATTGATCCTGAGTGGGGGATGATATTCATCAGTTGTCTTTTCCTGTGATCGAGAATGATTTTTTCCTTGGGAAGAACACTGTTCGTTCGTGCCTTCTGAAGGAGGCTGTTGGAGACCAGTGGATTCGGCCTGATCAGGGATGTCGATCGAGGCCTCAGCGGAGTCGCTTCTTCTAGGATTTGTAGCGGAAGGAACGTGACTAGATTTTGATTTACACTCAGGACAAATTAACATGATATTGGTCTTTTCATAATTTTTATAAATCTTAAGAAGGTCCTGCGCGTTGAGCAGATTGACAAGCTCTCTAGAATCCTCGGACTTATTCAGTTCGATTTTATTGTAGATGTCTAGAAGAATAAGCTTGATGTCCTTGTTACATCGGTGCAGAAATGTGACGTTATCATGAAGTTCTGCGAGGTTCGCTTTCATCATACTAAAGCCGAATTCCATTTTCGAAATGACGTCGGATGAGGTCTCCTGGAGGTTCCTTAGCTCGTTTTCCATGAAGTTGACTCTTGACATCACAATTTCGGAACTGCTGACGATCGCTTCCATAACGTTGGAATTACTTTCTGTAGTCATTTTATGCTGATGTTCGAGTTTTGCGACTACATTCTCTGTCAGACGCATGTGAGAATCTTTTAACTGATCTAGTCCGGATATCAATTCCGTAACGGCGACTTGAATTGGGTTCACTAGGACTCTCAGCTCATCACAGCCAATGGGATCAGTCTGTTCCGAATGTTTTCTGTAAAAGGTGGGATGCGCAGTATCAACTTTATCGCTGTCATTATTGATCATTTTGCAGACATCACATTTCCACGCAAGTTTAATTTTCTTTGCAAGCTTTTTTACATCCGAATATGGGCTACAAGGTCCGCAGAGACATACCTGCTTACAGGAAGAACATACAAGTAGAAAATCTGCTTCCTTGAGACATCCGGTACATATCAAATTTTCGCCCATGCTGACTAAACTGAAATGTAATGGCAAAGCAGGGTCAGTGAAAGATTAAAATACCTTCAGCGTTTTTACGTTAAACGGAGTGATCTATGGGAAGGTCACTTCGAAAGTGTGCCCTGGGGCGGCTGGCTTTAGCAGGAGACAATCAACGGGGGGTTGCGCTGATATTGTCCGCAACTGATCTGGCGAGAATGACTTTCTTTGTCAGAAGTAGAAACAACGATAAAAATTATAAAAATTACCTTGAATCTGACGACCTGATGCAGCTTGTCCAGATCTAGAGATCCTCTGTGAGTTTAGTCCCTGGTAGACGAAAAATCACCACTGAATAGTTTTACAAAACCATTTAAAACTGATAAATTTCTGGAGCACCTTCGAGCACATGTTCACCTCGGTACGCCCATCTGATTAGTTCCCTGTGATGTTTTCGGGGAACGCCGAAGGCGACAGTGAATCACGATTTCAATGTGTCGCACGAGTTGTTGTTGTTGATTTGGATTTTATTGGCGCATTAGCATCTAAGGCTATAATGCGCCAAGGCAAGGTAGTCGCACGAGTAAGAAGTTCTCGCGTCACCATGAAAAGTTTATGGGAGGGGAGGAAAGCACAAAAGTCATGATTTTTCTCTATAACATTGCTTTAAACACAGTCCAGAAATATTGGAACGTTGTTTCTGTACAAGTTAACACAGGAGGAAATCACTATGAGGACAACCTCCCCAGTCAACGGCCAGATACCAGCGTGCCAGCCACGTTATATTGGTCGGCTCTCTATTTCCCTGCCGTCAGCCACATGGTGACCAGTGCGGTCTGGCAATAAAGGAAAGAGATAAATGACGCTGGGATCTAACAAAATACTCGGTAGAATACAAAACGTTTCTAACCAAGAGACTCCTGTACTGTATATCTTCTTGAGAGAACACACTGTAAAACATAAACTGTAGTTTAAACACATTTTTTACACAAAAATCACGGAGCGATATATCGTACTACACTGACAGTGGTATAGAAGGAAAAGGACCTGGGGGTAATTGTGCAGGCAGATATGAAGTTTTCTGAGCATTGCAGACGGTCTGCAAGAGTAGCTCATAGTGTCTTGTCAGTGATATACAGGAATTTTCTAGCAGGGATAAGGAGGTGATTATGCCCTTATATAAGGCAATGGTCAGGAAACACCTTGAGTACAGTAATACCCCGACTTACGCGAACTCGGAGTTACGCGGTTCTTGATTTTTTCGTTTGGCAACACTGCCGCCCAATATCTTCAAGGTCGTTTTTCATATGCTATCGATATACGGTGCGACGGCGGAGAGTGAGAGCGAAAGATGAACAAAATTCAACTTTGCTGCCGCATGAGCTGCACACATATACATTTGCATTCCAACTGTCATATTTATGTGTGCGTTCGAATTCATGCTCAACTTTTGTCGGAAATTACATCGTTTTCACGAATAAAAAAACTTTCCAGGCTTTAAGGTTTCCAAAGACCGATTGACAATGATGGTCGGCGGGAATGCAGCTGGTGACTGCAAGTTAAAACCTCTTAATATATCGCTCCGAAAACCCAAGAGTTTTAAAAAATATATCTAAAATTAGCTTACCAGTGATTTGGAAGTGAAATCATAAAGCTTGGGTGACAGCTTCCGTTTTTGAGGACTGGTTTGGTCACCACTTCATACCCGAAGTCGAACGTTATTGCAAGTCTAAACAGATTCCATTTAAATTGATCCTTATTAACAATGCACCCGGTCACCCTCCTGCCACCCTAATTAATTTCGACCGACGTGTGAAAGTTGTGTTTTTGCCTCCAAACGCAACCAGCTTGCTTCAACCGATGGACCAGGGAGTCATCAAAACATTCAAGGCCTACTACACGAGGCGTTCGTTTGCACGTCTGAATGAAGCTATGAGACAAAATAGTGAGATATCTGTTAAATTCTTTTGGAAACAATTCAATGTTTTAGATGCTGTAAGAATCATTGAAGAATCTTGGGATGAAATTCAGAAAAAAACATTGAATGGTGTCTGGAAGAAACTTTGTCCATTTTTTTTCAAAAACGAGACGAAAACAACCCCAGCAACTGATCATGTCGCTCATATGATAGAAGAAGTTGTTAATCTTGCCAGGCAATTAGATTTGGAAGTCAGTGGTGATGATGTCAACTGTTGGATTCACATAGTGAGGAGCTGACAATAAATGAGCTCATAGAGATGCGTGAGCAAAACGTCACTGAATTATCCGACACTTCAGACCCAGTTCCACCAGAAAAGCACATGACAATTGCAAGCTTGACAGAAGGTCTCAGCTCAATTGAAAAGGGCTTAAAAATTTTAGAAAACAGAGCCCAACAAAGAACGCGTTATAGCTACAAAGCAAGGAATAAAAATTATTAGCTTGCTACGAAGAAATTCTGCGTGAAAAAAAGGCGCTGTGTCGTCAGACGAATTTGTTAGATTTTATGAATCCATCGACATCGAAATAACTTTTTTACGTAACTAATTTATTTTTAATACATAATTTGTATTAATATGTATAAATAACTGCAATTTTATTAAATATTTTTCTTTTAAACTAGTGTTTTTGTTAGTCCTTGGTCCCAATTAAACAAAATTTATATGTATTTATATGCAAAGTTGTACCCCGACTTACGCGAATTCGACTTAAGCGATTTTCGTCGGACCCACCTATCGCGTAACTTCGGGGTATTACTGTACTGTATACAGGTCTGGAGGCCTCATTTTAAGAAGGATGTAGAGCTGTTGGAACGAGTACAGAGAAGGGCAACAAGATTAGTGAATGGAAGAAAGGGTTGCTCTTACGAAGAAAGGCTTAAATTTTGCAAATTATAGTCTGGAGACTAGGCACCTGCGTGGTGAGCCTTGAATGGTTTGAGCATGCTCAATGCTGATGGAATTCTTTCTCTTGCTCAGAATAATCATTTGAGAGGGCATAAATTCAAATTGAGGAAAGACAGATGTGCAGAAGTTTGCCTTTAGACAGCGGGTGGTTGGTTGGTGGAACAGACTTCCATCCTTTGTTGTGGAAGTTGATAGCCTAAATAAATTTAAGGCTGAGCTGGACAGGTACTTGGAACGAACGGAGGGGTGAAATGGGAGCGTGTTTTTTTTTTTTTTTTTTTTTGGCTGATGCTGCATAAGCTTGCTTTCTTGCATCCATATGCCTCTACTAATGCTAATTTTCTAAACGATGATGACTTGCCATCCTGAGTACTTGAGCTGTGGCTGTCCCACTGAGCAAGCCAAAAAACGAGAATGAAATCGATGTAGTCACTACCGTATTTTTATAGGTGTGAATAATTTCCGGGTCTGTAAGGTGGTAGATCGATTTCTATTGGATATTCGGAATTTTCATTCCAGGATGCCTATTACATCAAATATTTGCCTTTAGAAAGATATATCTTTAGATTTATGTTAATGCCCAGTGGCATTTTTTGATTAATTGGTTCGCTGATTTCGGAGAAAGAAACTTTTTTTTTTTTTTTTTTTTTTTTTTAATTTCTTTTCCAAACAGCATTGTCTGAATCCAGCATTCGATCAACATGCTCTACCAAATATCCGCAGCTCAGCACTTATATTATTAATGGCAAGTAAAATTTTGAGAGCATTATTTTGTACTTAAACTATTTTTATCTATTTTGTTTTTAAAAACTGTTGGTTATTTTTATTCTAGTTATAATAAGAGTAAATTTTTTTAATTAACTTACCATTCATTACCGCTCCTGATTGGTAAGCTAAAAGGAAACAAAAATAAATATTCAGACATAACTTTTTGTATGTTTCCAGCATTTTCTTTGCTTGCAAACAAGAAAAAGTTGATATTTGTCACCAGAAGCACATTTAATTTTGGAGGGAATAAGTTATAGCAAATATCCCGATGTTTGGATCAGAAACAGATTGTGAACTGCAGCTGCGTTACATGTTAATCAACTCCTTTCTTTAAATTGGCTAAGCATGCTGTAGTAGTAATTTGGGAAACACACAACTGAATTCTTATCGCAGAACCCCGTACACTAATACAATATTATCTTATCTTGAGGGGCGTTCCTTTGACTAAAAGTATGTGTTCAAACGAGTTGGGGGGGGAAGAGAAGCTTTATTAGCCTCGCGCTGTGACGCCTGTTGATTTGTGAAGAAGGATGAACGGTTTAGCTTCCAGTGGTGTTCTTTTTCTTAATAACACGGATCTGGTGTTCCGCGTAACTCCACTGAATAAATTAAAATAAACAATAATCGGTACTAAAATTAATCGTGATATAAAATAATCATGAGAACTATAAAAACAAAAACCAGACCTTTGCTATGATCAATGATTTTATTACTGTGATCTAGTGTCGCAGAGAGCTCTAAGATGATGTTGATATTTAGATTGCGATTTTATTTACGGTATAAGAGATTGATGAAATATTTTATTTAGTGTACTAGCAGTATTTCTTTGGATAACTCCGTCGATACCCATAAGATAAGTTATAATCTTTCATCGTATTTTTGGCGCCTCCATAGCCAGGAGCAGCAGTGGGTAGCACACGCTTCTTGATTAGACCGGGGTTCGAACCCATGACCACCAAATACGGAGGATGCGGAAAGGTCAGGGAATGACCACCGCATATCCCCGGAACAATCTGGCCTTAGTTGCTAATGCCCCTAAAAACCAAATAACAAACAAACGTGTTTTTTTAAGCGAATAGAAATACAGAAACAGATTGTCAGGTGAATATTCAACGTTCTGGACTGTAAATGGCGCGAGTCCAACACTGATTGACGTCCAACCTGTTTGGTCTACAGGCAGGGGAATTGTGAGCATTACAAATTGGAAGGTTTACTTCACGTAGGTGACGAGTTATCACAGGGCAATATCCTTTGAACTTGGCCAGCAGGAAGGAAGGAAGGTTATAGTCAACTGAAGCGATTAAAAAAAAAAAAAAAAAAAAATGGGGAAAAGTAGATGAACACTTAGAAGAAAGGTTAAATGGATTTGAGGAAGAAATTTGAGAGAACGTGAGAGGGGAGGATGCATTAAGACATCCCACAACTTCTATATGATGCATTATCAGCGTTAACGAATAGAACTCAAAAAGCTTGGCACACCCAGGGTCCTGGGCTGGATATCATCATTCTTCTCTTTCTTGGTGATTCTCTTTTACTTCTCTCTCTCTCCCCCCTCCCCCCCGGGTAACTCAGATTTTTTTTTGGCTGGTGCAGCAAAAGCCTCAGGCTTCCTTGCACCATATGTCTAATAATAATAATAAAGAAAAAATCAGACATGGAGAGATTTATAACGACATCAGGTAATGAAGAACCTTGGGGATTAGTCTAAGTTTTCGACGGGAAAATTTAAATCCCAAACGGATGATTTTGTTTTCTCAGTTTGGCGAGGTATTGAGGAAACATTGGACAGAGAAGTTCTGTTAATAGGATATTGGATCACATAATTGGAATAGAAGGAATGAATGGTATAAGATATACACAGCTGAAATTGAAAATAAGAAAGGGAAATCAGAAGTATCTTAATAGGGAAAGCTTGAAGCACTTCGCAATGGAAGAATTAGAGCAGTCAATTGGAAGAATAAGATTAGGGAAATGGCCTTTATCGAAGGTGAGGTGATAAAACAAATTATTATTATTAGCCAAGAAAGCCTGAGGCTTTTGCAACACCAACCAGCCAAAAAAAAAAAAAAAATTGAGTTACCCTCAGAGAGAGAGAACGAACAAGAGTAAGAAATAGAAGGGGATCACCAAGAAAGAGAAGAATGATGATATCCGGATCAGGACCCTGGGTGTGCCAAGCCCATTCTCACCAGATGTGAGCCCCTGGGGTTGTGAGCAAAATGGCCAAACCATCTTTTAGGGATGTATAATTCTGTTTAAAAGATTACATGTTTCCTGCACCATGGAAGGCTGCCCTATTAAAAATATTGTTAAAGACGCCAGAGAAACATAGAAATGACCAACGTATAGACCAAGTTTGGGTAAAGTCTATGAGAGAATGCTGACAGAAATGATAAACTATTATAACAGAATCTTCCAATTTCAGAAAAACAGTTTGGCTTTACTCAAGAGAAAGGAACAGAAGATGCGTTTATAACGCTGAAAAACATAGTACAAGTGGCAAATGTTAAGCACATGATTGGAATCGTTATAGATTTTGCTGGTGCATTTGATAACATCAGTTGGGAAAGTGTTCTGATATTGAGGCTAAAATGTTCCTTAAAAATCGATAATGAAAGGCAGTGAATTAAAAGTGTTTCTCAACCTTTTCGTTGTTGCGGCACACTACAATCACCTTATACTCATATATTTTATTCAAAGTGGAAGTTATTTCTGTTCGGTGTATTTAATAATACATTTATTATTTGTTTTAAATGCTTTAACGTTCTTTTTTGAACATACATGAATTGCATGAAATTTAAAAGAAAATATGTAAAAAATTAACATAATTATATAAAAACAAACAAATATACAATTATAACATTTTAATCAGGTTGGGTTTGATGGGAAACAGTTTTTTAATTCGAGGATTTATTGTGAATAGTCTTACTCCCAGCTCCTCTTTTACCGACTTTAGTCTCTCTCTCTCTCTCTCTCTCTCTCTCTCTCTCTTTTGTTTAATCTGTTTCGCACAAGTAGGAAGTGGAAAATGGCAATAAAATTCTAAGTTTCAATTTTGATTCAAAATTTGCTAATATTAGTGTTATTAAAATGAATTTCCAGCAACTAATCACTATGGGTCTCAGCCAATTCTTCCTCTTGCACATTTAGAAGTTCTAACGTCGGAAGGTTTCTTGTTGCAAATGGGTCTCTTACTCATAAATATATTTTGATATCAAGGGATGGAAAGTAATGCTCAATGTTTGTCTTATTACATTAATTATTTTAGTATAATTCGTTTTGGCAGTCAAGGGAAACATTTCTAAATTTTTTTCATTTACATATTTTTTCCATATACTCAAACTTTTATTTAAAGGCGAACAACCTGTCAGTAGAAGTGAGTAAATTTTCCTATGGGCCTTGTATACTGATATTTAATTAATAAATCTGTTATAAAAGCTAATTTACAGCACCAAATTTCATCACTAAAATAATCACAAAATTCTGATTGCTCCAGTGAAAAAAATATGAGCATTTCCTCACGCAACTCTTACGTACGCATAAGTACATTTCCTTTCGATAGCCATCGAATCTCAAATAGACAATATTTGAAGTTCAGTGGCTATATAATATCAGTATGCATCATTAAAGAGAAATGACCAGAGTTCAGTTCCTCACATAATTTTCCGAAAATACGTATTTTTTGTGGTCTTATTTTGATATAATTGACCATTTTAACCGCTTGATCAAATACAAGTTTTAAATCGGGTAAGAATGTCTTCTTTGCTGGAACTTCTCTGTGTCTAAAATAGTGTGTTGTAATAATATTTGAATTGTGTTGTTTGATTAAATTTTGGCGCTTCTGTCATCGCGGGAGTACCGTCGGTACAAATGCCGACACACGACTTCCATAATATATCGCACTTTTGCAAATAATTATTCATTACTTCGAAAATATCTCGGCCGGTTTTTCTTTACACCAAAAAAAAAATAATAAATAAATAAATAATAATAATTGTGTCGTTTTAAAATATCCCATAGTTTTGGACGATAAATACTCGTGTTTCGTAGAAAAATGATGCTCCAATTTACTTGGCACCATTCGACAATTTTAAATCACATACCACACAAAGTAGAAGACAATCTTGGGTACCAGAATACGAAATTCCTATCGCCAAATAATCATCATCATATTTACAACAACATATTTTCTTCTTTTTTGATGTTTGTTCGTTTTTATTTTTGTCATTTTCTCCAAACTCGTTGTTATCAATTTGCCTTTTCTGATTATCTTTCGCTAAAAATTTATCCATCGCTAAAAATTTCTAAAAAAAAAATTAAAAGTTACTTCTAGAATGTACTAGTACAGTTAATTGAAAATACCTGTTCTACACGAATTAACTGAATATGACGTTTTAGAAATATAAAAACACAAAAAGTATTTTTAAAAAATACTTTTTTGTGTTTTTAAAGTATTTCTTACTGTGCTGCTTAAAGGTTGTACTTATACAACTGCAGGATGGCTGAATAAAGGTGAGCAGATCTACTACTAGGTATCAAAAGGTGATTAAAGGTGAACAGATCTAATACTATGAATCAAAACGTGACGTCACATTGACCGCAGGAAGGGGCTGGGATCAGTGCAGCGTAAATAAACGAATTTTTTTATTTTAATTAATTTTTATTATAAAATTTGGATTTATTAAATTTTTTTTATTTGCATTTTACACAGCACACAGGTAAAGAAACACTGGATTAAAGATTACTTCAGAGATATATCTGTGACAAAAACGAATGTGAAGCAGTAACAAGAAAGGTATTGAAAGGATGTCTACAAGGATCCGTTTTTGGGACACTAATGTAGTCAATAGTGTTAGAAGTTGGCTGAGGAAAGAATTTTCAGGATGTCAACATGATTGCCTATGCAGATGACTTAGTTAATATGTTAGGAGGAGGAAGAGGATCAAGAACAAAACTGGAAAGAACAGCAAATAGGGTATTGTCAGAATTGAATGAATGGTGTAAACATAAGCATTAGTAGAGATAGAAGCATATGACATATGATGCAAGAAAGCAAGATTATACAGCATCAGCCAAAAAAAAAAAAAATTCCATTTCACCCATCCATTCGCTCCAAGTTTGTCCACTTCTCCCTTGACTTTATTTAAGCGGTCAACTTCCACAATGATAGATGAAAGTTTGTTCCAGCAGTCAACAGCCCACTGGCTAAAGGCACATTTCCACACTATTCTACAACTGTCTTTCAATTTGATTTGAATTTATGCCCCCTCAAGTGCATAATCTGAGCAAGAGGAAGAATCAGCGTTGAGCTTGCTCAATCCATTCAAGGCCTTAAACGCCTCAATCAGATCACCTCGCAAGTACCTAGTCACCAGATGCTGCAATTTGCATAACTTAAGCAGTCTTTCTTGGTAAGAGTACCTCTTTGTCCCCCTCCCCCCACCAATCTCGTTGTCCTTCTCTGTACTTGTTCCAGCAGCCCTAAAATGAGACCTCTAGTTCTGTATGCAGTACTCAAGGTGTGACCTCACCATTGCCTTATACAAAGGGATTATACACTAATGGTTACTGGAACCCATATGCAGTACTTTGCATTTGCCAACGTTAAACTTCAGTTGCCACCTCTCATCCCATTTTCTAGATCCTGTTGCAGTAGCATACTGTCATTAACAACCTTTGTATCATCTGGAAACTTTGACATTAAACCTGATATACCTTAATCAGTATCATTAATAAATATAAAAAACAATAATGCTCTCAACACCGAATCCAGTGGACCCCACTAATAACATTAGTCCAAAAAGTGCAGTGTCCACTGATTACCATTGTCTTCTCCTACTCAACCATCCCTTTATCTGTAGCAGCAACTTGCCTTTAATGCCATACTGCTCCAATTTGTACAGCAGTCTTCCATGTGGAACAGTATCAAAAGCTTTCCTGAAATCCAAGTACAGTATCTGATATCAAAATTATTTTTTTTGCATCCAGTTCCTTTGTGACCATATTGTAGTATCCAATCAAATTGGTTAGACAAGGCTTCCCCCTAACAAATTACCCTACCCCATTTCTTGTCTAAATGATCCTGCAATGCTACTTTAACCTGTGACTCCATTATTTTCCCCTGAAGAGAAGTTAAACTAACAGGTCTTGTCACCTTTTGATCCCATCTGGGGATACATTCACACCTTCAGTGTGCTGGAAACTCCTCTGAATCCAAGGATACTCATAATTATGGCTAAGGGTTTGCTTGCTTCCTTTGCTGCCTCCTTTACTGTTAGATGGGTCGGAAAACTGCTAGCTTTGGGGGATTCACAGACTAAAAGGTTAAAAGTAGCCGCAGGCAGAGGTGAAGGTGATTCCTGCACAACTTCTATTAGAATAAGTAGCGACCTGGAGCTGGGGGTTTCAGGGACTGATGGCAATCATCATGAAACAGGTGGCTATATGGGATGTGTTAGGGTAATTAATAATAAGAATAGGAACATGTATACTTGCATGTACACCAATGCTAGAAGTATAGTAAATAAATTTGATGAATTTGAAGTGTTGGTCAAGACATCAAAGGCGGATATTGTTGGGATAGCAGAGCCGTGGTGTCACACAGATATAAGGAATACAGAACTGGAATTTGGGGAGTACAATGTGTACAGAAAGGATAGACAGGATGGGAAGGGAGGAGGTGTTATGCTGTTAATTAAGAAAAACATAAAATCAAAAGAAGTGCATCCAGTTGATATAGATGAACAGTGCACTGTTGAGTCAGTTTGATGTGACATAAGCACTGCGAAAGCATAAATAAGAGTAGGAGTGTGTTATAGGCCTAATGACTTGAATGAGTACAATGAACAATTGTACAGAGAAATAGAGTGGGCTAGTAAATCCGAATGTCTTATAATGGGGGATTTTAACTTCCCAGATATTGACTGGAACTTGTGGGTTGGTGACTCACACACTAGTAAGACTTTTGTGGTTTTATTGGATGATTGTTTAGTGCAGCAGCATGTTCGAGAGGCAACCACTTGATCTGGTTATATTGTTTGTTTGTTGTTTGGGAGCATTAGCAACTAAGGCCATATTGCTCCGGGATATGCGGTGGTCATTCCCTGACCTTTCCGCAACCTCCGTATTTGGTGGTCACGGGCTCGAACCCCAGTCTAATCAAGAAGCGTGTGCTACGCACTGCTGCTCCTGCCCACCTGGCTACGGAGGCACCCA
Organism: Mastigoproctus giganteus; assembly: GCF_048544385.1. Classification (NCBI taxonomy): domain Eukaryota; kingdom Metazoa; phylum Arthropoda; class Arachnida; order Uropygi; family Thelyphonidae; genus Mastigoproctus; species Mastigoproctus giganteus. The sequence goes on along the minus strand of NC_143578.1, from coordinate 73,657,271 downwards.
CTCAAAATTAAATTACATCACCCCTACCCCATTTCAGATTCATGGTCCTTCACAAGCATGCGCAAGGATCGCAACTAATCTCCGTGCTATAAAATTCCCCTGCAATACCCGCAGTTTCACTTTCCTGTGATCATGACCCTCGTCGAAAAGTCCTGTCCGTTTCAGAGAAGTAACAAATTTCTTTAATCTCTTAATGTTTTAGAGGATTAATAATTTTTTATGTTTTAATATTACTTTTTAAAGTATGAAGAGTATGGATTCACTATGTATTTATTTGGTCTCAAATTATTTAAATTATTTTTAAAATACGGACGTTTTGTATTCTCGCGCTCAAAGATTGGGGCAGTGATTCAATGTATCTTGGGGTCTGAGGGTGTCAGATTCCAGGGTGCATTGGGTCAGTGATCTTGTCTACAAGGGAGTGGAATACATATAATCTATTTGTATAATTATTCAACTACCGAGAGTATCAGCACTGAAGTGTTCTACAAGACATCATTCCTGAAATCTATTTGGATTTCAGGAAAGCTTTTGACACTGTTGCGCATGGAAGACTATTGTAAAAATTGGAGCAGAATGGTATTAAGGGTAAGTTGCTACAATGGATAAAAGGATGGTTAAGTGCGAGAAGACAGAGGGTGGTAATCAATGGGTGCTGCTCTTCTTGGACTAATGTTATTAGTGGAGTCCCACAGGGTTCGGTGTTGGGTCCACTGTTGTTTTGTATATTTATCAATGATATTGATGAAGGTATATCAGGCTTAGTGTCGAAGTTTGCAGATGATATAAAGGTTGGAAGGGTTGTTAATGACAGTAATGGCAGAGTGCTACTGCAACAGGATCTAGATAATTTGGGCATATGGGCTAAGAAGTGGCTACTGAAGTTTAACCTTGACAAATGCAAAGTACTGCATATGGGTAGAAGTAACCCCAGAGAAATGTACCAACTGTGTGATACTACACTTAAGGTTGTAGAAAATGAAAAAGACCTGGGAGTAATTGAAGTTTTCTGAGCAATGCAGTCAGGCTGCCAGGGCAGGTCATGGGGTTTTGTCAATGATATATAGGAATTTTGCTAGCAGGGAAAAGGAGGTGATTATCCCTCTGTATAAGGCAATGATCAGGCCACGCCTTGAGTACTGCGTACAGGTCTGGAGGCCTCATTTTAGGAAGGATGTAGATTTACTGGAGCATGTACAGAGAAGGGCAACAAGATTGGTGAGGGGAATGAAGGGATCCTCTTACCAAGAGAGGCTTAAGTTCTGCAAATTGCAGTGGCTGGAGACTAGGCACCTGCGCGGTGATCTGATTGAGGTGTATAAGGCCTTGAATGGGTTCAGCATGCTGAATTCTGATGGGATAATTCCACTTGTTCAGATTACGAACCTAAGGGGGCATAAATTCAAATTAAGAAAGGACAGATGTAGAATAGATGTGAGGAAATTTGCCTTTAGCCAGCGGGTGGTTAATTGCTGGAACAAACTTCCATCTGTCGTTGTGGAAGTTGATAGGTTGAATAAATTTAAGGAGGAACTGGACAGGCATTTGGAGGGAATGGTGTGATTTTTTTTTTTTTTTTTTTTTTTTTTTTTTTTTTGGCTGATGCTGCATAAGCTCATACATTTGCTTTCTTGCATCACATGCCACTACTACTACATCATAGAGGTAAATCTTCAATTTCTAAAGTAATTAACTTATAACATAGAACGTATTGAGCCATTGCTGCTCTGTTAACTATTAATTAATAAACTTAATTTGCCTCACCCCTTTGCTTGTTATGCATCCCCAGACCATCTGACCGGCATGGAACTTTACAGTCGGTGTTATGCAGTCAGGATGGTATGCCTCCAATTTTCGTCTTCTGACATATCGCTTCCCATCCAAGCCATGCAGGTTGAATTTCGAATCGTCAGAAAAGATAAGTGTCCCGTTGCTCTTTTGTCCATGAAACATGCATTTGAGCCCAAGCAAGTCGCTTCTTCCTCATTTGTTGGGTCAACAAAGGCTTCTTCTTGGGCTGATAGGCATGGAGACCACACTCCGAAAGCTGTCTTTGGATAGTTCATTCACTTATTTCAACACCAGAGGCTATCTCAAACTCTCTAGTTTTAAATCAGGAGCACTAGTATGGCAATTACGAAGGCATGGCCATTTCAAATATTGATCGTAGTCACTCTCTTACAGCTCGATCCAGGTCTTCTCTTCACATCACTGGTTTCATGTTTTAATTTCAGCACCTGGGATACTCTTGACTGGTGGTAGCCTATTTTTAGCAGTGATAACACATGTAGAAAGCCTTTCCTGGGACAGAGCAACAGCTACCCTTTTTTTTTTTTTTTTTTTTTGGTGTCAACCAAACTGATGAGATGAAGAGAGTCCCTGCAGTTTGTGGCTGGGAAGGAATATTAACAGCAAGTCTCTTTCAAAGGAAAGGAACTGGAAAGAGTGCATGTGAACAATAAGAGTTAGCAGCAGAATAGGTATGTCTGGATTTTTAAGTATTAGTTTAATGTTGATATTTTTCCAACGTTCTGGAAACCCTCAAACAAATAGGAGTTAGAGATCCAGCAGGTACTCTGGTTTCAGTGTCCAGAATCTTTTAGCTTTATTTTCAGTTAATACTAAGACATTTTATCAGGTTTAATTCTCTTAACATTACAGGCTTCAGAAAAGATTCCAGTTCTGAATTTGGGGGAACAAGTACAATTCTTGTCTTTTCATGCAGTCTACAGTGTCTTCTGATGTGATGCTGTCAATGATCTGTTGAAGTGTTTCAGGAGATGGTATCAGAGTTTTGTTGAGCAATGGAGTAGAAGTTTTTGCCTTTTGCTCAGGATGAGCTTCAGCATCTTCATCCTCTTCATAACTTATGATGAAGCTGTCTGGTTTTATTGTGCAGTTAACACATTCACTGCCTTTACACATATATGTGTAAAACAGGGATAGGAGTGATGTGTCACAACACATACAAGTGGTCAACCATTGAGTGCCATGAAGTTAACAGCTACTCGTTACCGGCACTCTGATTGAATGCCCTGCAGTAATTCCTGGCTTTTGATTGTAGACTTTTAACACAGTTTTATTTGTTATTTGCTTGTGTTGATGTTAGTTTATTTACAAGAATAAACTTTTTATAAAATTTTAAGATTTGTTCTAATTTACAAATGAGCAAACAAAGGAATTCATTGTTAAAAACAATCACTTATGAAAGTAAGTGCTTGTTGTTAGCTATTATTCCAAACACTTAATTTTCAACCATAAATACGAATTTTCAGAATGCTGGAGATGCTTGAATGTTTATTTATTTATTTATTTTTTTCAATATCCCAAAAATTATGGCACACTGAATGGATTCTCTCACATTTAGGTGGCAGCGAATGTATCAAGGTAGTGATCTGCAGATACCTGGATATATACCTAATGCCTTTATGCAACTCCAAACTACTCATGATGCAGAACAATGTCTACTAACAAAATTCTGCTTGATTTGCAATTTAAACATCTCTGCAAAATTCTTGGTATCCAGATCTGAACAGATTAATCTCAAGAATGAAGCCTGAGTCTGGGCAGCATTGACTGCACATTGGCCAAAGAGATGGGATACCTGCCTAGAAAGGCCGTAATACTAGATTTTTTTTACAAGTTGATTTTGCATCTATACTCTATTCGCTCTAATACCGATATAAAAAAAATATACATCATCACATAAAGCTCTCATTGCTCAGCTTCTGAAGTACCACTGAATTATTTAGCATCTAACCAATCAGAGCTTTACTCAATGACATATTTTTATGTCAGATTAAAGTTAGAGTAAACAGAATCTAGTCTTTTGTCTGTATCACACACAGTGCGAAAGCATACTTTGGCAGGAGAAATACTAAAATTAAAACACAATATAAAACTAAAGCCTGATATGTATGATTATGGAATTTGTACCATTTACTTAATAAAAATCTATTAATTTATTATTACCAATATTTTATTTTTTAAATTTCTAATTTTTACAAAAAAATTTATATATATAAAAAAAAAAAACTGAGGTGACTTTTGGAGGTTAACTTATATCTGAAGCATGGTATTTGTGATATGAGAAATCTAAGAAACATCACTTACAACTAACTTTAAAGCTTACTTCTCCAACAAGCCCATAGTTTCTTACTGTGTCTCTAATCAGGATTTATATCTATATCACATACGATTTTAATTTTGTCTAAAAACTCGCATCCAGGACCTTTCACATGTAGCTTCTCTTTAAAATTTCACTCCAATCCCATACAACCAGGTGTCTATTAGCTTTGATGAGGCTTTATTAATCTTTATAAAACTTGCGAATTGAAAATAAAAATAAAATCAAGTGTCTACCTTCAAATAATTTGAAATTCGTATTTACTTGGAATAAATCATGCTTGATAATATATTGGTAACAATATTTGTCTATAAAATAAGCTGATTCCATTTTTTTTACCTTGCAAAGTAAGAAAAATTTCTAATAATTAATGGGATTTGAATTTTTTTACTGTTCCCCTTGGCAAGTGTTCGTCATGAACAACCAGGCAAAAGAAATCCATGCTGAAATCAGTTATTTATGATAACAACAGTGTGTTTATTTTTCCTAGTCTATTTTTAGTTTCGAGCAAATGTGCTTCAAAAGAAATACTGTACCAAAAAATACTAAAGAAATAATAATATGCATGAATGTTGGAGAGAAAAAAAAAACACACACACACACATTACATCTCGATTTCTTTATTAGAAAATATATTTAAAACTTTTAATTAAAAAATAAATATTTTAAAAATATAAATTGCAATTACTTGTTAATATCACTTGAATAAATAAAGATTTTGTATTCTGTTGGATAGTTATCAACTATTTATAAACTTCCTTTCTTCTCCTCTAATCAGCAACTTCTCACTTTCCAGTTTGGGACCACTTCGAGGCTGGGGGAAAATAAAAATATATATATATGACTGCATTTTAACCACATAATTAATAGTTTTTACTCCATATATCAGAAGTACAGTTTGAGCATATTAAGTTTAAAAATAAGCTGATGTAAATTAAATGTAAAGATTTTTACATTTATAACGAATAAGTTTCAATTTCCCTTGATTTTGGGCCTAAAATATGTGTTAAAAATATCACTAAACATTTCAGAGTGAGTTTACTGAAGTGAACATGTTTGGTGGAGTTGGAGGGAGGGGTCTTTGCTTCTTGGAAGCGAGTGTCTGAGAGTCTTCAGAATTTAGAAAATTTGTAATAATGAAAATTTTGTACACAAATGCCTTTAAATATTAATTTGTTCTCATTTTGAATTAATTGCTCAACATTAGGGTGAAATTGTCAAACACTTTTTTTGTAATGCTAAAAAATCACCATCTATTTTATGTATCATTTGATTCAACTTCATCAACTTCTTGATACAAATCCCAGGATTGGTATCAAGGTTTGGTTTTGATTACCAAAACCAGTAATAGCCAGGTAAGCTGAAATAGCTGATTGTTATGATCTAGTCCTACTCCTATTTTCAAAGTTATTTTCATGGTGCCACCTATTTTACCCAGACCAGTTAGTTTAACTTCTGTTCCGGGTAAAATAATGGAGTCGCTGGTTAAAGATGCATTGCAGGATCATCTAGACAAGACTGCAGCAATAATTCAGACACAGCATGGGTTTGTTAAGGGAAAGTCTTGTTTGACAAATTTGATAGGATATTATGATGTGGTTACAAAGGAACTGGATGCAAAAATTAATTTTGATATCATATATTTGGATTTCAGGAAAGCTTTTGACACTGTTGCGCATGGAAGACTATTGTACAAATTGGAGCAGAATGGTATTAGGGGTAAGTTGCTGCAATGGATAAAAGGATGGTTAAGTGCTAGAAGACAGAGGGTGGTAATCAATGGGTGCTGCTCTTCTTGGACTAATGTTATTAGCGGAGTCCCACAGGGTTCGGTGTTAGGTCCACTGTTGTTTTGTATATTTATCAATGATATTGATGAAGGTATATCAGGCTTAATGTCGAAGTTTGCAGATGATACAAAGGTTGGCAGGGTTGTTAATGACAGTAATGGCAGTGTGCTACTGAACAGGATCTAGATAATTTGGGCATATGGGCTAAGAAGTGGCAACTGAAGTTTACCCTTGACAAATGCAAAGTACTACATATGGGTAGAAGTAACCCCAGAGAAACGTACCAACTGTGTGGTACTACACTTAAGGTGGTAGAAAATGAAAAAGACCTGGGAGTAATTGTGCAGGCAGATATGAAGTTTTCTGAGCAATGCAGACAGGCTGCCAGGGCAGGTCATGGGGTTTTGTCAATGATATATAGGAATTTTGCTAGCAGGGAAAAGGAGGTGATTATCCCTCTGTATAAGGCAATGGTCAGGCCACGCCTTGAGTACTGCGTACAGGTCTGGAGGCCTCATTTTAGGAAGGATGTAGATTTACTTGAGCGTGTACAGAGAAGGGCAACAAGATTGGTGAGGGGAATGAAGGGATCCTCTTACCAAGAGAGGCTTAAGTTCTGCAAATTGCAGTGGCTGGAGACTAGGCACCTGCACGGTGATCGGATTGAGGTATATAAGGCCTTGAATGGGTTGAGAACGCTGAATTCTGATGGGATCCTTCCACTTGTTCAGATTACGAACCTAAGGGGGCATAAATTCAAATTAAGAAAAGACAGATGTAGAATAGATGTGCGGAAATTTGCCTTTAGCCAGCGGGTGGTTAATTGCTGGAACAAACTTCCATCTGTCGTGAAAAAGACTTATTCTCCATGAAAAAGACTTATTCTCCATCATAAATCCAGCGTTAGCAGCTACAAAAAAAGATATGAGGATTTATACTAAAATGAACAGCCTATAAACTGATAGAATTGGTAAGAAAATTGAAAGACATATGGATTGAAGAAACCTTGCTCAGTATGGAACGCATAAATTGATCTATAATCAGGTGACCCAGGAGATTATAAGAGAGAGAGAGAGAGAGAGAGAGAGAGAGAGAGAGAGAGAGAGAGAGAGAGAGAGAGAGAGAGAGAGACTAAGGCAGATTAAGAATAGCAAGCAATTCTTCATACACGAAACACCAAAAGGAAAGCAATTAACCGGGGTGTCCCCTACTACAGGGGAACAGCAGAACTAATATGAAAAAAACCTAAGCAAATTTACTTAGAGTTTGAACAGATTATTTGTAACCATATTTGTACAAAAACAAAACTTTAAGGGGGTGCCAATATGTCATATTCTTTGCAAAAGTTTTCCACAAGCCTTTTATTACACCATTTTAACACGTAGTGAGGCAGACAGTAAGGATTTTTCTCCTTGCAAATATGCAAACTGATCTGAGGTGTTAAAAAAAAAAAAAAAAAAAATTTATAATATATATATATATACAGGGTGTCTCAAAAATATTGGTACAAACGTTTAGGGGAAATAGGTAACATCTAAAGGAATGTGAATCGCATAGGAACCCATAACCAGAAACGTCACGGGAAAGTAGTAGCAGAGGCACAAGAAGCAGAAACGACACAAGACAGTAATTAGTGGCAAACATTTATTTGACATAATATTAACAATGGAGTACGAGATGGATGTATTTCATGATGTTACAACAGATGCTCGAAGGTTCCACCATGAGAGTTTGAAACACCTGGAGTTTCTTTGACGGTAGCAGCAGCACAGACGAGTCTCGCCACGAGATCCATTTCCGTCTCCACAGGTGATTCATGCACTATAGATTTGAAGGCCCCCTCCCCCACAGAAAGAAATCAAGGCTCGATAAATCAGGTGAGCGTGGGGGCCAGGCAACGGGTCCACCACGGCCAATCCATCGACGCCCAAAACGCCTGTTCAAAATGGTCACGAACACACCTTCCATAATGGGCAGGCGCCCCATCATGTTGAAACCAAATGTTGCATCTCACATTTGCTGGAACATCGTCAAGAAAGATCCGATATTTAGCGGAGTTCATGCGGGATGGTAACAGGTATGGGCCGACTAAGCAGTCACCAACCATACCTGCTCAAATATTTATTGCAAAGCGATGTTGTGTGGGCCGCATGGGGGTGCACACCGTGTGGGTTGTCGTGAGCCCACACACGACCATTGTGCTGATTGAATAAACCACTGTGCAGGATGATCTTGGGGGAGCAGTAATTGAACACTTTGGAGGTGAAAGGGGTGTAAGGAATCGTTGTGCCAAACATGCTGTACACTGCAACGAGACACTCCTAAGGCAATGGCACATGTGTTGGTAGCAGGATTATTCTGGACGGCATTCAACACACTTTCTTCCATGGCGGGAGTTTGCGTCGAACGTGGTCTGCCCGCACTACTCCTGTTACCCCTAATTGACCCATAATCGCACAAATTTTGATGCACACGTGCAAACAAATGGTGGTCCGGTACATATCTGTCTGGGAAGTGGTCTCCATAAATTTGTTGAGCAGCTCGTCCATTGCCCTCTGCTAATCCATACACTAGGTGCATGTCTGCCAGCTCACAGTTCGCATATCGATGCATGCTCTTCCTGCGGCGACTACTGCTTGAATGAGTAAACTAGAAATTTTCCCTCTCACGAACTGATGAACAGCGCCGTGTACTGACTTACGTTGATGTTTCTGGTTATGGGTTCCTATGCGATTCACATTCCTTTAGATGTTACCTACCTCCCCTAATTAAAGATAAAAAATGTGTCGGTTCCTCTGGTTAACACTGTCCGCTTTCTTGGCCTGATACTAAATAGAAAACTGAACTTTCAAGCACATGTGGCCTATCTTCGAACCATCTGCTTGAAGAAATTGAATATCCTTCGGTGTGTGTGTGTCATCCATGTCATGCGGGCGCTGATCGGCATATGCTTATCCATATTTATAGAGCTCTCACCTGGTCCCGTTTGGACTACGGTTCTCCAGTGTATGACTCTGCGAGGAAGAGTACTTTAGAGCGATTAAATACCATCCAGCACAGTGCCCTTACATTGAAGCCCACGAACCTCCCTTACATCTTCGGAGGAAAACATTGCGTTTAATATATGCCACAAAAATCCGCAGTCTTCCCTCCCACCCAAATTGGAGATGTCTGTACAATACCGAATGGGACTCATTTTACAACAGTAAACCAAATGAAAACAGACCTGCTGCTCTTAGACTTAAAGAACTAACTCAAACGTGGAATATTGAAATCAGCAATATATATCAGGACATAACACTGCCTGATCCACCGTGGACAAATATCCCTGCAATTTACAATGACTATTTTCAACAGTGGGGAAAGAACACCCTGTGTCCCTTCAATATCTCACAGTTACATGAAGCTCACTCTGCTTCTAATTCACAGGCCTCTAAGATCTATACAGACGGATCAAAAACTGAGACCCAAGTAGGTGCTGCGGCGATCTTTCCATCTTTCACCACTTCTGTCTCATTCACTGCTAAGCTTTATGCTATTAACTTGGCTCTAGGTCACATTACTCAACTTCTAATTTCATCTTCCTTAATATACACTGACTCGCTCAGTGCTGTCTCTGCCATAAATAGTAATACCAACTCCTCTCACCCTGTAATAAAACAAATCCATTCTAAATTACTTGTGTGTAATGAGTCAAACCAAACTGTGACATTCTGCTGGATTCCAGGTCATTCTGGGATAGCAGGAAATGAAAGAGCAGATCTTGCAGCCAAACAACCATATACTACTCTTTTGTAGACTTTTTCGAACCCCATATACTGATTATAAACATATCATCCCTATAGCATGTTACAATAGCTGGTCACTAAATCTGGAGAGGTTATCCAGGAAACAAATTATACCAAATAAAACCAGAAACAAAGCTGTGGCCCTCCAGCTTCCAGAAAAGCAGATGAGAAGAAACAATTTTTGGAAGGCTCAGGATTGGGCATACTCATCTCACTCACCTGTATCTATTAACTAATGACAGTGCTCCACAATGCTCATCATGTCAAGTACAACTGACCATTCGCCATTTGTTAGTGGACTGTCCCCACTTTCAGAACATCCGCTTAGATACTTTTAAATCAATTGCTAAAACACAGTCATCAATAGATTTATTGCAGATTCTGGGAGATGATCCTAATAAAAAAGAACTATTTACTTTCCTAAACCGGATAGAAATATATCATAAAATATAGTTATTTCATATTCACCATTAGAAGACACAATATGGCCCAAGTAGCCTATGTGTCGTTAAACCCAACAACATACCTCCCCTAAACGTTTGTACCAATATTTTTGAGACACCCTGTAAATATATATATATACATACACACACTTCTTAACTGCTACTTTTAAGCATGTGTATTATTTTAATTAAGTTTTCAGTTGTGATAATGCTGCAGTTATGTGGCATTAATGCTATTGTAGGATTAAACAATTAAACATTATACATGCATTGATAAATTAGGTCAAAGTTCCAATTGATTTTTGTTTTGTGAGTGGTAGTGTAAATTTTGGGTGGGAGGCATTATCAGTAATTAAGGCCTAACTAATTGGCTAGCCATAGCTGTTCTAGCAGTTGTTGGTTTGCCTATTGTTCTATGTTAATTGTTATGTTAACAATTAATATGAAATCAAGTTAAGAGATATATAAAATTGAAAAGATTATATATATATATATAATTACATCAGTATGTATGATAAGGATATTGAATAGGAGTGTATAGAGTATAAAATGATACAATAAATAATTTTATCGTACCATTTTGTACTTTATACACCCCTATTCAATATCCCTATCTTACCTACTGATGTAGGCGCCTCCGTAGACAGGTGGGAAGGAGCAGCAGTGCGTAGCACACGCTTCTTGATTAGACCAGGGTTCGAGCCCGTCACCACCAAATACGAGGATGCGGAAAGGTCAGGGAATGACCGCCGCATATTCCCGGAGCAATATGGCCTTAGTTGCTAATGCTCCTAAAAACCAAATAAACAACAACATACTGATGTAAAGTTTAATCAATAATTTGATGGCATTAATCTGATCTGGGACACTTTGTCTACCTTTCCATTCGTGCATCTTACTTTTCATTATTGTTTATTTCATAAATGATTAAACACACACACGCACACATACATAGTGTGAGTACTTGGAGGACTCAAGATATAAAATGTAAATATTGGGGTAGTAAATGAATTTTGAAGGAGGACTTGGTGCCTCTCATCTTTGTTCATAATGTTTAGGCATGGGAGCTCTGTAAAAATTCATGATATGAGCTGTAGTTAGTATTAATGTTTATCAAAAACGGGTATGGCTTTGGTTGGTCATTAGTTTAGAAAAAATCCAGAATGATCTTAAAAAAAAAAAAAAAAAAAAACCTGGAACATGCAATGTTCCAAAACATTTCTTCCATATTAATAATTAATGGATGCCATAATGTTAAAAAAATTGTGTGGCTGTAGGCACATGTAATCACTTAGAGTATATTTTCTATGGAACTAGCTGCAATTCAGATGGTTCTGAAGTATATTGAGTCCTCTGCCATTCATAATAGTATAATTTTCTCATATTCTTTAAATGCAACCCAAACTCTGAAAAACACCACAAACATCACCTACCCAGTTTTAAATGAGATGACCATCTCCTTGAATACCTTAATTGAATTTTCTCGAAAGCACATTCTTTTGTTGGGTCTCAAGACATTGGCAATTCCAGGAAATGAATTAGCCAATGGTGCTGCAAAATCAGCTGTCTTTCCACCTGATGATAAGTGGAAAGTACACCAAGACTATAGACCAATAATCTGGTTAAAACACATCTCAGTGGCAAAGTGACAAAGTCAGCAAAACAACAACCTTCAAACAATGGCCAATATTTAGGCCACACAAATAATTCATGCTTGCCTTTTAAGAGCTTAAGATCCCCCTCAATGTCATCATTGTGACACTTTGTTTACAGTCGGACATATCCTAGTTGAATGCACAAAATATGCAAGACAATGCCATAATATTTTCGCTCTAGCCACCAATGAAGTCCCACTCACACTTAATTCACTTTTAGATAATGTCTGAAACAAATGGTTCAAATATATTCATGTTTTCTAGAAATTATTACTGAATACAGCTCTTTTAGCTAGGAAAACAAAACTATTGCTGTGCCAAAAAAAAAAAAAAAAAAAAACACACTGCAAACAAACAAACTAAGATTGTAAGGAGTGTTCATTAAAAGAAATCAGTGGATTCAGATCAGAAGGCTGTGCTCACCTTTTCAAAATTTCTTAATGATGATGTGCATTTGGACAATCACTGTTAATCTAACTAAAAAGAAATATCAAAATTCTACTTTAAATTTAACAAGTATCAAGACAAAACAAAACAATTTACCATCATCATGCTGGTCCTCTCAAAGGATGAGCTACCACAATTCCTGGAAGAAGAAAAGTTAGGTTAAAATATAAAAAAAACAAACAAAAAAAAATACATTCATTTTAAATTTCACTATTTACAATATATTACAAAGAATGCTTAATTATTATTAATAATTTAATTAGACTTTACTAAAGCTTTTGACACAATCCCTCATGGAAGGCTGCTATATAAATTGGAAGAAGTTGGAGTTACTGGTAGGAACTTGTGTCAAATTGCAGGCTGGCTAAAAGATAACAGACAGAGGGTTGTCATAAATACAGTCAGTTCTGCTATAATGTAGTACATGAGTTCCTAACAATCTCCGCTTTATGGCATTTCATGCATTAAAAACAACAGGGCTTGCTGGGAAAAATAGGGATAGGGGCAGAGCACTCAAAAAAAAAAAAAAAAAAAAAAAAAAAACAAAAGTTCAGTGTGGTAAGTAAAACACTAAAAAAAAGTTGTAAACCCAATAAAATTGCTAACACAAGTTCAAACATCTTTAATTTTTAATAAATAAATAAATAAATAAATAAATATAGCACTGTAATACATACATACTAATTAATATTTATGATGAGGAACATGGCATGCACAAATGAGATATGAAACAGTTTTGCACATTAAAAATAGGAAACTTAAAAAATAGGAATGAAGAGAAGATTCTAAAAATTGATTTATATTTTTTATATGATTGAAGATTTCATAGAAGGGGAAACACATTTCACCCACAGAATTCCAGCCATCGGTATTATCACAAATGCAATAAGACCAGTTTATTAACCCGTTTATAATTAAATTGCACTAACAGAAAAGCCCAATAAACTGGGAACTGAAAATTGTTTTTATTGTTTTATGGTAATGACCTCCAGAAATGTACTTCTCTGCTCATGCCTCACAAAATTTCTGTCCGAACTTAAAAATGTGAGCTCCTGAAAACATGAGTCGGCCAACAATATCTTGTGAATATAGTGAATAACAACAGTGCGTCTCCTACCAATACAACTACAGTAAATGGGAAATATAGCTCTCACACATTTGACATTTTTTAAGCTTCATGAACTTGCATGTATTGCTGTGCAGGTTGCAATGTTCAGCTTGGTGGCGGGTTTTGCATTCACCTGGTGTTACTCGCAGACAAAATCGTGCATGAACCAAAGCAAAAATTGCATTATACCCACACTGTTCCTTAATATATCAGTCACGTTGGAGCAAATTCACGTTGCCAAAATGCACATTATAGCAGAACTGACTGTAATCAGCCTTCAGGATGAACCAGCATAACAAGTGGAGTAAATGGTATCCTTCAGGGATCAGCGTTGAGCTCCCTCCTATTTCTAATCTTCATAAATGATACTGACAAGGGTATCCAAGATAAACTATTAAAGTTGCTGATGATTTGAAGGTGGGAAGGATGGTTAACAATCTGAGTCAGAAAATGTTGCTTCAGTAAGACTTGGATTGTTTCATACGCAGTCTGAAAAATGGCAATTAAAGTTTAATGCTTCAAAATGCAAGTTATGCATTCCGGAACAAATCCTGGAGTTACATCTAAGCTAGGGGAAGGAGTTAAAAGTGGTTCGAGACTTTCATTTTGAATAAGGTATTATGATTCAGGATGACATGAAATTTTCCATGCAGTGTAAACAGGCAGCTCTTTACAAGGTGGTAGTTAGACCACATTTAGAATATTATATTCAGGTCCTAATAACACACCTAAAAATAGACATAGAACTTTTAGAAATGGTTCAGAGAAGGGTGACCAGATTGGTGAGAAGTGCAAAACCAAACATCTAAGGAGAGATCTAACTGAAATGTATAAGGCATTGAAGGGATTGAGTAAAATGAATGAGGAAGGTTTTGTTTCCCTCATAGGTGAAATACAAACCAGGGGGGACACAAATATAAAATCTTAGGGAATATCAGGATTAGACTTTGTGAAATTCACCCCATTAAAAGAAATCAATGGATTCAGATCAGAGGGCTGTGCTCACCTTTTCACAATTTCTTCGTGATGTGTGTGCATTTAGACAATCACTATGAATCTAACTAAAAAGAAATATCAAAATTCTATTTTTACAACCAGCATGACAAGAGCATATCATACTGTCAAATTGCCATTTGCAGTATGATGGAACCACAGCACTGCAGGCAGAATGTTAGGATGCCTCAAAGTTGTTCTGAAGGTACTTATTTAGTCTTATGCCCATCACCTGTGGTTCATGATAAAGTTTTGCTAGCACCATATCACAGCCATTATTAAAATGCTGCATATTCATTAATGATATTTAAGTTGTATTTTAAAATGCAACAGGATAATGAAAAGTAAAATAATTGAAATGTTAAAAAATAAATTGCTGTGCAATCAATTTACTTTAAATGTGATGTAAAGAGGCACCTTGAGTATCAAAAAACAAATTGTATTCCCATCCCAAGATAACTATAACTGTCAGTGGGTTATTGAACATTGAGATACGTTGCCTTCCAACATGGTTAAAGCAGTGAATCCATGTTTAAAGGTTGTTTGGTGTAGGATTTTAGGCACAACAGCAACATAGGCCATATTGTAATTTGTCTGTAAATTGCATGTGGTTGATTTGCAGTTTACTGGATGAAAACCAGGATTTCTGGGGGGAAAATACTATGCTACTCTCACCCAAGACAGACTAACTTAGCCATGTTGTGAAAATTGTATAATTTTTATACGTAGCAAACTACCAAAGTAGGTAAATTGCTATTGTTTTAATGTAAGCAGCATAGTCTGAAATTTCCTTTGTGTTTTAAAAGTACTTTTTTTGATTTAATCTCTAAAACGTCATATTCAGTTAATTCGTATAAAACAGTATTTTCAATTAACTGAATTAGTTTCTAGAAGTAACTTTAATTTTTTTAGAAATTATTAGTGATGGATAAATATTTCTCATATTGCACTACCTCGAATAAGTAATGCTTCACCAATGGAGAAGACTAATGTTACTTATTCTTGGCAGATACCACCACCCAGATGGCACTGTTTCAAGGCTTATTAGCCTCTCTTCAGTGGGTGAGGCAGTACCCTGGTATTGCAATAGTGACAACCCAGTTATGAAGTATAACTCCACAATATGACAGATGTCTGATGGTGTGCAATAATTTAAGTCAGTAAACTCCAGCACAGCTTGAGGCTCTAGCCCAAGAATACTTTTTAGTCTAAATCAGTGTTTCTTAACCACGTGGCACATCAATGTGCCATGAGAATGCTTCAAGTGTGCTGCAGAAAATGCAAATAAAAAAAAAAATAATAATAAATCCAAGTTTTATAATAAAAATTAATTCAAATAAAAAATTTGTTTATTTACGCTGTGCTGATCCGAGCCCCCTACAGCGATCACTGTGACGTTACATTTTGATTCCTACTACTAGATGTGGTCACCTTTATTCACCTTTTGATTCTTAGAACTAGATATGTTCACTTTTATTCACCATTTAATTCCTAGTACTAGAATTGTTCACCATTATTCGGCCATTCTTATCACTCGAGAGTCTCTCCCAGGCATTTTGCAATTGTATAAGTGCAACTTGTAAGCAGCATAGTAAGAAATTTCCTTTGTGTTTTAAAAGAAAATTTTCAATTAACTGTATTAGTTTCTAGAAGTAACTTTAATTTTTTTAGAAATTATTAGCGATGGATAAATATTTAGTGAAAGAAAATCAGAAGTGGCAACTTGATAACAATGAGCTTGGAGAAAATGACAAAAACAGGCAACCATCAACATCAAAAAAGAAAACATGTTATCGTATATATCGGGGTGTCCAACAAGTCAATTGCAATCTACCAGTCGATCATGACAAATTTTAAATATATACAAAAGATCCCAGGGGCTCGCATGTGGTGAGTATGGGCTTGGCACACAGAAGAAATGATATCCTGAGCTGGATATCATTCTTCTCTTTCTTGGTGATTCCCTTCTCTCTCTCTCTCTCTCTCTCTCTCTCTCTCTCTCTCTCTCTCTCTCAGGATAATTAAATTTTCTCTTTTTTTGGCTGGTGCAGCAGAAGCCTCAGGCCTCCTTGCACCATATGGCTAATAGTAATAATAATAATAAATAAATTAGTCAAAATCTAAATGTTGTTATTATTATTATTAAGCACCCCCTGCATACGCTTATTAAAATCCGTTGGACCCCATGACAACTGTAGTCATGTGGTTAAAGCCAAGCTAGGTTTGTCTAATAAAAATTCACGCAGTTAAGTTGTGGAGAGCATAGTGTATCTGTGGATGTCTTATTTGCTTACTTAATATTAATAACCGGACAGTACTTATACGTTAATTTGATTTGATTTAAAATGAATACTACGAAAAAGAGTAAAACTTATAATTTTCATCAAGAGTGGGAACTAGAATACTTTTTTGTAATGATAAAAGAAAAATATTGTTTGATTTGCAATGCTTCCGTAGCTACACCCAAAAAAAGAAATTTAGAAAGGCACTCCATGGTAAATACCAATTGGATTTTCTGCCTAATAGTGACCTTAGAAAAAATAAATTAAAATAACTTAAAACCAGATTATTCGCACAGCAAAATTTCTTCATGATACCTAATTTACAATCTAAAGCAGTAACTGCAGCATCATTTAAAGTGAGTCATCTTCTTACAAAAAAAATGCAAACCATTTTCTGATGGCCAATTCATCAAAGATGCATTTTCAGAAATAACAGATTCTCTTTTTGAAAATTTTAAGAACAAAAATGAAATTAAAAGTGCTCTTCAAGATCTGCAATTATCTTGAAATACTGTGATGCAACGCATCAGAAAAATGAGTAAAAATGTGAGCAAACAATTGTGTGCTCACACTGCTAATTGTGTATCCTTTTCTTTATAACTGGATGAATCTACAGATGTCAGTGATACAGCTCAATTGCTCGTTTTTGTTCGTATGGTTTTCGATGATTCTACCACTAGAGAGGAACTGCTGGGTATGATTTTGTTAAAAGAAAGAACTAGAGATCTTGATATATTTAATGCATTCAAAAATTTTATTGAAAAAATTAAATTACCATTATTTAACATCGTATCAATAACAACAGATGAAGCTAAAGCAATGACGGGGCATCTTAACGGATTCATCACATTGTGCCAACAGGATCATGAATTCCCAGATTTTTTGAGTTACTTCTGTATCATCCACCAACGAGTGTTAGCCAGCAAAAGATTAAATACTAAAAGTGTTATGGACACAGCATTCAAAATCGTGAATTCCATCAGAGGACAATCTCTTCAAAGGAAACTTTTCAAAATGCAACTCGATGAAAATGAACCAGATCTGATAACAGACACAGATGTGAGGTGGCTGAGTCGGAGGAAGTTTCTACAGAGATTTTGAAATTTGCTGAATGAAATTAAAAAATGTGTTGATCAAAGGGGAGATGATTATCAGCAGCTACAAGATATGGAGTGGTTGAGTGATCTGGTTTTTTGGCAGATTTTACCAGTAAATTAAGTGATCTGAATTTGGAATTACAAGGAAAAAATAAAAATGTGGGTGACATGATTAGTAGTATTTCTGCATATAAATATCAATTTTTGGCAATGGCTAAGGATCTGAAAGAAAAAAAAAAAATCGATTATTTTGCAAATATGCAAGATCATTTGCAAAAATATCCTGTTTTTGAATTTAATAGTGAGAAATATGTTTCTTCTTAAATTGAGAAAGTTGTGGATGATTTTGAAACCAGATTCAGTGATTTTAAAACAATTGAAGACTGTGTATTTCTTATCCATTTAATGTCGACTTAGATACGAAACAAATTTCAGAAAAAAATCGCTGAGATGTTTCACATGAACAAAACATTACTTGAAAATGAAATTATTACATTGCGAAATGATATCTTCCTAAAAGCCAGCATGTATATTTCCAAATATACATGCTTGGCAAATATATTTCCAAAAAAATTTTTGGAAATATATTTGCCAAGAAAAATACCCAAATGTAAAAAAATGCAGTAAACTTTTAAATTCCTGTTTTGGTTCCATTATCTATGTGGATCGGCCTTTGTGTATTTGAAACAAATAAAGAATCGCTCTACTCTTACGGACTTGCATGCAGAAGATTGTTTATGGTTGGTCTTATCACATTATATTTCCGATTTTGAAAGCATGGCAAATGACAAGACACAAACTTCACATAAATTAAAAATTTAAATACATATGAATTTAAAATAAGAATTCTGAATTCTATTTAATTTTAAAATTTATAAGCAACATTTTTCAATATGTGTTGATTAACTTATTTAATCATGTGCAATGAAATTCTTGAGATGGTAGATCACGGCACAAATTAAGTTGGCCAACCCTGGTATAGATGATGATGATTTTCTTATACTGGTAACTAAGATTGTCCTCAACCTTTATGTGTGGTTTAAAATTATCGAATGAATAAATGGCACCGAGTAAATTGCAGCGTCATTTTTCTACGAAACACAAGAATTTATTGTGTACAACTATGGAGTATTTTTAAAGACTGTGGGTCTCTACGCGAAAAAAAAGGTACAGAATTTTGTATGGCTAAAATATCTGATAAAGTGCAAGAAGCCAGCTATTTAGTAGCCAAACTGGTGGGGAAAAAAAAAAAAAAGAAATCTCAACTGATTACAGAACATCTGATTTTACGAGCATGCTGTGTAATCATGAAAAGTATTTTGGAGGAAGCTGAAAAAAAAATGGCAGTACCACTTTCAAACAGCACAATTAGCAGGCATATAAAAGAAATGTCCGATGATATTGAAGGACACGGTGTTCAACATATTAATAATTTTGGGCGACTGTTTGCATTGCAAGTAGATAATTCTACAGATATTAGTGGGAAAGCCCAGTTAAAAGCATTTGTCAGGTTTATCAAAAACGATACAATCATTAATCTTTTTTTTTTGTGTAAAGAACTCACTAAAAGAACAACCGGCCAAGATAATTTCGAAATAATGAATAATTATTTACAAAAGTGTAGTAGTTTATGGAGCTGGCATGTTGGCATTTGTACCAACTGTGCTCAACACGATGACAGAAACACTGAAAGGATTTGTAAACTTAGTAAACAACACAATTCAAATATTATATGAATTATTGTTCTAGTAGCGAAGACAATCATACCTGATTTAAAACTTGTACTCGATCAAGTGGTCAAAATGGTCAATTAAATCAAAACTAGACCAAAAGTAATAAGTATTTTTGGAAAATTATGTAAGGAACTGGAGTTTGATCATTTTTCTTTAATAATGCATACTGAGGTTCAGAGGTGCGTGCCTATCGAAAGGAAATGTATTTATGCATATGTATGAGTTGCGCGGGAAAATGCTCATATTTTTTTCACTGGAGCAATCAGAATTTTGTGATTATTTAAGTGATGAAATTTGGTGCTGTAAATTAAATTTTCTAGCAGATTTATTCATGCAGCTAAATAAATGGGAGATTTTAACTTCTCGGATATTGACTGAAACTTGTAGGTTGGTCGTTCGCACGCTAGCAAGGCTTTTGCAGATTTATTGGATGATTGTTTTTGAAAGCAGCATGTTAGAGAGGCAACCAGAGGGAAGTAACTCTTGATCTGATTATCAGCAGTGATTATTCACGCATTAGGAATTTACAGATAAAGGAACCACTGGGTGACAGTGATCACAGTGTACTGATGTGTTAAAGATGTAACTACCATCAGAGGTAAAGGGAAGGGTTTTTGCTTTCGTAAAGGTGACTACAGTGGTCTCAGAGATTTTTTAAATTCTATACAATGGGACCAACTGATGATGTTACCAACAGCAAATTCTAAATGGGAAGCATTCAAGGAAGTAATCTTGGAAGTTACTAGGCTTTTTAAGAAATACTGTTCTAGGTTTAGTCCCAAATAGATGTCAGATGAACTAATGAGACTCGTCGCAGGGAAGAAAAATGCATGGGATACATAAATTATCAGGCAACAGAGAAGCCTATGGTAGATATAAGCTAGTCTGTAATCAAGTCACAAAGGAGGTTGGGCAAGCGAAGGCAGATTATGAGAAATCTTTGGCAAAGGATGCAAAGACTTCTTTACTTATAAAAGGAAGGGGATGAACCAGATTCGTTCACTTGATATCAATGGTTTGACTGTAGATGATCATTCTCAGATAGCTGCCAAACTATGAGGGTGGTTCAATAAAGAATTGCCCTAAACTAGCTGCAGGGATGCTAGCCTGTTGATTCTTTCTCTACATAGCCACCATGCAGATTTACACATTTTTCCCATCGATGGATGAGGCTACAGATACCGTTTTTGTAGAAGTGGTGAGGTTGGTCTTTGAATCATGATTCTGTTGTGGAAATGAGTGTCTCGTCGTCAGGGAAGTGGGTTCCCCAAAGAAATGATTTGAGGGAAGGAAACAAGAAGTCCGATGGTGCAAGATCAGGTGAGTAGGCTGGATGGGGCAGTATTTCAATATCCACAAGTGGGCACTTGTGTTGTTGCAATTTCAGAAGTGTAAACTGGGGCATTGTCTTGAAGCATTCTCACACCTTTGGACAGCATGCCACGCTTACATGTTTTGATTTCTCCTGTAATTTTGTGAGTAAGTTGGCATTATAAGGACCTGTAATTGTTAAACCTTGGCAGGTAATCAGTCATTATTATGCCCCTTTCTCATCCCAAAACACTGTCAGCAAGACCTTTCCTGCTGACGCTTGGATCCTTGCCTTCTTGGGGGGGGGGGGGGGGGGCATGATGTCGCCATTCCATGGATGGCTTTTTACTTTCAGGGTTGAAATGGTGTATCCAACTTTCATCTTGAATGATTAGACAAGAGAAAAAGTCAACCTCATTTTTTTGGCACAGAGCTAACTACTCTTGTGATTTCTGTTGTCGATGAGCCTTCTGGAAACCAGTCAATAATCGGGTAATCCATCTTGCACGCAATGTCCATAAATGGAGTTGGCCAAGAAGTACTGTTTCAACAGAGCCAACACTAATCTTCACCTCCTAGGACAATTCACGCACAGATATCCGGCGATCTTCCATGATTAATGACTCCACTTTTCGGATCATGCTGTCATCAATGGCTGAATGGGGATGACCTGGAATGGCTCAGATTCTACCAAAATCTGACCACATCTAAATTGTCTATGCCAGTGCTTCACAATGCCATAGGATGGGGCTTTGTCCTTATATAAAGCAGTCATTTCCTCGTGGAGTTCTTTAGGAGATTTCCCCTTCAAGAACAGATACCAGATTACAGCTCTGGCTTCAACTTTGTCCGTGATGCTACTTCGTCACACGTTCAGCTCTGTAAGAGAAAAACAAATTAAGACACAGGACTGAACTTTTACACCTGTAGTACAGAGATATGCACGATGTTACACACAAAATAGCATGACTCTGTGATATGTGGAAGTATGTGAGGATGATTCTTTATTGAACCACCCTCGTAAATGAGTATTTTGCATCTACTTTCACACATGAGGAGTTATTCAAGGAGGAGAAGGCCAGGTGTTTATCAAAAGGGACTTAAATGATTTTGTAATAACTGAGAGCAAAGTGGAGGAGAAAATTTTGAAGTTAAACATGAAAAAGGTACCTGGGGTGGATGGGATCTATCCAGTTATATTAAACGAGGCAGCAAAGGAAGTATGCAAACCCTTAGCCATAATTATGAAGGCATCCTTGGACTCAGGGGAAGTCCCCATGGACTGGAGATGTGCAAATGTATCTCAAATTCACAGAGGGGATCAAAGGGTGACATGAGTAATTACAGACCTGTTAGTTTGACTTGTTGTTCCAGGGAAAATAATGGAGTCACTCGTTAAAGAGCATTGCAGGATCATCTGCACTAATAATTTAGACACAGCATAGGTTTGTTAAGGGGAAGTCTTGTCTGACCAATTTAATTGGATACTATGTTGTGGGTCACAAAGGAACTGGATGCAAAAAATAATTTTGATATCATATACTTGGATTTCAGAAAAACTTTTGATACTGTTGCAAATTGGAGCAGTATGGCATTAAGGGTAAGTTACTACAATGAATAAAAGGATGGTTGAGTGGGAGAAGACAGACAGTGGTTATCAATGGACATATTATTAGTGATGTCCTCCAGGGTTTGGTGTTGGACCCACTGTTGTTTTGTATATTAATCAATGATATTGATAAAGGTATATCAAGCTTAGTGTCAAAGTTTGCAGATGATACAAAAGTTGGCAGGGCTCTTAATAACAGTAATGACAGTATGCTGCTGCTGCTGCAACAGGATCTGGAAAAGTTGGGCAGATAGGCTGAGAAGTGGCAACTGAAGTTTAACATTGACAAATGGAAAGTTCTGCATATGGGCAGTAACCCCAGAGAAATGTACCAACTGGGTGGTGTTACACTCAGGGTAGTGGAGAATGAAAGAGACCCGGGGGTAATTGTGCAGTCAGATACGAAGTTTTCCGACAGTGCAGACAGGCTGCCAGAGTACATCATCAGGTCTTGTCAATGATATACAGGAATTTTGCTAGCAGGGTTAAGGAGGTGATTATCCCCTTGTATAAGGCAATGGTCAGGCTCCACCTTCAGTACTGAGTACACGTCTGGAGGCTTCATTTTAGGAAGGATATAGAGTTGCTAGAATGAATACAGAGAAGGGCAACAAGACTTGAGGAGAACAACGGGGTGCTCTAACGAAAAAAGGCTTAAGTTCTGCAAATAATTTGCAGCATCTGGAGACTAG
This sequence comes from Mastigoproctus giganteus, assembly GCF_048544385.1. Classification (NCBI taxonomy): domain Eukaryota; kingdom Metazoa; phylum Arthropoda; class Arachnida; order Uropygi; family Thelyphonidae; genus Mastigoproctus; species Mastigoproctus giganteus. Next base: position 73,634,197 of record NC_143578.1, on the reverse strand, counting down.
GCACCTGCAAGGTGATCTGATTGAAGTGTATAAGATAGTTGATTGCTGGAACAAACTTCCTTCTGTAGTTGTGGAAGTGGATAGCTTAAATAAATTCAAGGAAGAAGTGAGCAAACTTTTAGAGTGAATGGATGGGTGCAATAGGAAGGGGTTGTTTTTTTTTTTTTGGCTGATGCTGTATAAGCTTGCTTTCTTGCACATATGCCGCTACTAATGCTAATTAAATATCAGTATGCAAGGCTCAGAGAAAAATTTATTCACTTCTACTGACAAGTTGTTCGCTTTTAAAGAAAAAAATTTAGAAATGTTTCCCTTGACTGCCAAAACGAATTATACTAAAATAATTAATAAGTAAAAGTGAAACATTAGAACTGTGAAAGACAAAAATTGAGCATTACTTCCCATCCCTTACCAAAAAATATTTGTGGGTAAATGACCCATTTGCAACAAGAAACCTTCCAATGTTATAACTTAATTTGCAAGAAGAATTGGCTGAGATCTGGTGGCCAGTCACTGGAAATTCACCTTAATAACACTAATATTAGCAAATTTTGGATCAAAATTCAAAATGAATTTCCACGAATTTCAGAAAAGGCATTAGAGTTTTATTGCCGTTTTTCACTTCCTACTTGAACGAAACAGGGTTTTCTGCTTTAAAAGAGAGAGACTAAAGTCGGTAGAAGAGGAGCTGAAAGTGTAAACCTGTCCACAATAAATCCTCATATTAAAAACACTGTGTGCTTCCCATCAAATCTAACCGTCTCACTGATTAAAATGTTATAATTGTATTTTTTTTTTTTTTTTATATATTTTCTTTTAAATTTCATGTGTGTTCTTTTTCATAATTTCTTTGCAGGAAACCCACTGTTTCCTGCTGCAACTCACCTACATATGCACTCTCAAAATTCATCGGACTATTAACACTCCTTGTAGGGAATACCAACCGTACTGTGTCTAACAGTGTGGAGTTTCTACACCTCATTAAAGGTCTGATCATCTGAGAAGATCATAACCTCCTTTGATATAGTCTCCCTCTTCACTTCTGTTCCAGTACAACAAGCCATCACCTGTGTAAGACAACTTTTAGATGGTGATACCACCTTATCCGACAGGACCTCGCTAACTACAGATTATATTTATGCGGCCCTTAACCTATGCTTGACTGGCAGCATGATCATGTTTGACAACTCTATTCTGCCAGGTCCATGGCACAGCTATGGGAGTCCCCGTCAGTTCTATCATAGCCAACATTGCCATGGGGGAACTAGAGCCATATATTTTCAAACCTGCATGTCCCCATCACCCCTTGGTGTTGATACGTGGATGATATTTTTGCAATTATCCCCCGGAGATCAGAAACTCAACTCCCTGTCATCTTTCATCCAGTTTACCATCAAACTAGAAACGAAAAACACCCTGTCCTTTCTGGATGTTTTGGTCCAATGTGTGGGCTTGCACTTTAGAACATCAGTTTATGGAAAACTCATGTGCAGGTCAATTCACAAACTACAAGTCTGCACATGCTCCCAGTCATTTACTCAGTACTGCGCATGCCTTGTTTACCCGCAATTAGATCCACTCTAGCTCTATAGATGATGGGCAGTTGGAAATTTCCAAAGTAAGGGCTGACCCTTCAAATTGCAGCTATCCAACTCATTCTAGACAAGTGTGATTTACAAGCCCGTAAACTTGTTTCACGATCTAATTCACGCAACCATGAATTTATCTCAACTGCCTACGTTCCCTACTACCTGGGCATATCGAAATATCTTACCAGAACCTACGCACCTACCATATAAAGCATTTACAACTTCATGGTAGGAAATTGCATTCGATTATTTCTAGGGTGAAAACACTAATCCCCTCCTTCTTACATAGTGGTTCTGTACACCAAATTACATGCCCTGATTGAGGTAGGTTGCCATGTAGGCAAAACTGCTAGAAGGCTAAAAGATCGAGTCTTGGAACATGAAAGGGCCCTCCGGTCTGCTGACTCTGAACACCCCCACTATTGTCGAGCACTAATGGTCTGAAGAACACGACTTCGACCCCCAACATGATGTTGAAATCGTTAACCACTCATCTGACTACCACCAATGCTCATGGCGTGAGGCACTACACATAACCAAATATAGTAGTGTCTTCGACCGTAATAAGGGAGTACGCATGCATCCAATTATGGAAGCAGCTGTTTTACAGTACGACGAACGCTGGCATACGTGCCTTACATTCCCAGCACCAGTCTGATTCTACCCAGTGACTCATTCATTGTTTTATTCCATATAAAGTCCATCCACCTTGTGTACGCGCCTTACTTTGTTTAACGCATGATCACGCCCAGTCTTTATTGTTATTCTACATATAACGTATTTATACCATTGTCCAACTGAGGGGGCACCTCGCCCCAAAAGCTCCTGTTTGTTTTTGTTCTTAGTTTATTAAATGTATCAGTTTTCAGTAGTAGCAATGCATTTCAAAGTACTTTTAAGTTTTATGCAATTCATGTATGTTCAAAAAAGAGACATTAAAAGCATTTAAAACAAATAAATGTATTATTAAATATACCTAAAAGAAATAACTTCCAGTTTGTGAATACATGTATATATGTTATTAACTTAAGTGAGAAAAATAATAAAAAATAAAAATGCCAGCAACATGGCAAGACAGAAGAGCGAAAATTGGTGAAATTATATGTAACGATCAAACCAACGGGGAGGGAAGAGAATAAAATTATTGCAGCAGAAACTCTCGAAGATAATTTAGAAAGCCTAAATACAAAGATAATAAAATATAATCAATTAAATTTTGAATAGCCAATTGAATAAAATTTAACAGCGCCCCCCCTCTGACGGGCACTAGATCCAAATTTATGTGAAATATTACGGGCAGAGATGTGAACAATAAAATAAAATAAAACAGAAATAGACTGACCATTATGCCCCATCTCAACAGAGGACCACAAGGCCAATAATGGTCAGGGAATCGCTGCATTTCGATCATTAGACAAATCGCCGCAAAGGCAAATAAATCAAAAGATCAGTACCACTATCCGATCCCCGGATCGAACTGCCAATGCAGAGGACTTGAATAGCGGTGATCCTGATGCAGCGAAAATTAAAAATAGGACAGATACAAGCACTCAAATGCAAAGCCACACCACTGACAAAAGTAATCTTAACCAGATTATATAGGCATAACATGAACTATGGATGGCAGCACAGGCGCAGCGTTAGCAAATCAGCCCACTACTGTCATGTGATATACTTATATTTGAATAATGTTTAAGATAATTGAAAACTGAATCTTACATTAAAATATAAATATTATAATATATATTATTTATAACTTTTTTTTATAATATTTACAGTGTTCTATCTAAAAAATTTTCTGTTATTTGTAAATGTGACTTAAGTGATCCAGAGCAAAAATGAATTGCATAATTTAACATTATATGCTCCTGTCGCATTGATCTTGATCGCATAGTATGTTTGAATTAATATTGATTGAGATAAGTGAGCAGTACCATATGGTACTGCAAGAATCGCTTAAATTTTAGCCAGGCAGTCAGTTAAATGCACTTGGCGGTGTGCCCATTCGATAGGTCCTGGGGAGAACACTAATTTATATATATGAGTATAATAGTGATTGTAGTGTGCCGCAATTAGTCTTGAAAAGTGTGCTGCAACAACAAAAAGGTTGAGAAACACTGGTCTAAATTATTGCACACCATCCGGCATCTCTCATATTGTGGAGTTATACTTCATAACTGGATTGTCACTATTGCAACACCAGGGTACCTGCCTACCCACCGAAGAGAGGCAATGGTGCTAGATGGGTGTTGGTACCCACCAAGAATAAGTGACATTAGTCTTCTCCATTGGCAAAGCATTACTTATTCAAGGTAGTGCAATATCATGGCAACTAATTGTGAAGGTTTTCACAACATGAAATATAATTAAAACAATGCCAATTTACCTACTTGGGAAGTTTGCTACGAATAAAAACAATGCCATGGCACTAACCCATACGTCAGTATTCTTGTCATGGAATTTGACAAGACTGGATATATTCATTATACATTGTGAATGATTTGCTCTGTTCAGTGCCATCAATATCGTTAAATGCACAAAAGATACCAAGAAATATGAGACATATCAAAATGCTTCCATCAAATATGATATACTAAAATCAACCTCTTTGATTATCAGAGCACTAGTCATTCTGTTTTGTTATAAAAATGTCATTAAATCTAGCCAGGTTGGTAATTCTGACCAGATTATAATTAACATAACTACTACTTTTTTATCTTTTAGGCAAATAAGTACAAAATTTCTTATGATGCCATATGCTTTCTTACCTGCAAGATTTGGTAGGAATTCTTGAAAATGACCAAGTGCGATGCTTACAATCCTTGCAGAAAAAGAAACGTTTTTTTGCTTTATGTCTTTTTAAAACATGCTTCTCTGTTTTGCATATGTCTGCAGGCTGGTATGCAGTATAATTACACTAAAGAGAAAAAGGGAATAAAATAATGTGATCAAATACATTCCAGATCAAGGATAGCATAATGAAATTTGTCATATTTCAAATTTAAAAAAGCATGTGGGTAAAACTAACAACTGCTATTGTGGCATTCTGATTGATAAAAAAAGCTTTTGTTTTGCTTTGTCCTTTTGAAACATTCTTCACTGTTTTGCATATGCAGTATGATAGGATAGTCAAGCATAGTCACACTAAAAAGGGGGGAAGGGAATAAAATAACATGACCAAACATATTCTAGATCAAGGGTGGCCCACACAGCTGTGTAACATGAAATTTTTATACATTATAGATTTTAAAAAGCATCTGTTGTTGCTTCTGATAGAAAAAAAAAAAAGGTTTGAATAGTGAAAACCAAATGGACAACGATTATTTCATGTAGCCTACATTATTTACAGAACAAGGAAATCCACAAAACAAGAAATACAGCCTACCCTACCAGTTACTCTAAGTTAAACACAAGAAATTTGTACTGATAAAGCAGGCTTTGATTGGTAATACTGCAGTTATAATATTGGTTTTTTTTTTTTTTTTTTTTTCCTGTAAAATTAACTAAGAAAACCAAACTAATCAAATAATCAAATGTCTGGACCTTCAGATATACAAAGGGTACTAGGAAAGTTTTGCAATACAGCTTTGTTTATTTAATTTTTTCAAAGTAATTTCCTTACATTCAATACACCTCTCCATCCTCCGAAACCAATCTTTAAACCAGTTCTGCCAAGTTTCACTAGGGAGTAAAGCGCACTCGTTGTCCCAAGCCCGTAGAAGGTCCTCATCACTGGAAAACCGCCTCCCTTTTAGCTTCATTTTCACATGCGGGAACAGTGCAAAGTCACAGGGAGCAAGGTCTGGCCTGTAGGGAGGGTGCTCGAGAAGTTTCAGTCCTGTCGTGGTCAAATATTCGGTGCAGGCTTTGACGCGGTGGGCTGGAGCATTATCGTGATGGAGGTACCAGGTGTCCATTCTTGACTTTGGCCGCAGGTTCTTCATAGATCTAATGACTTTAGGCAGGCATTGTTCAGTATACCACTTAGCTGTGACTGCCTTCTGCGTGTCCAAAACGACACGTTCCACAATTCCACTCGATTTGAAAAATACAGCTATCATTTTCTTCTTTACAGATCGGGATTTTCTGACAATTACGGGTGTGTCGTCATCATCAAAGACCCAAACTTTGTTTTGAGCCTTGGTCGGCAGATCGTAATAGTACAGCCAAGTCTCGTCACCTGTCACGATGTTGTTCACATACCGAGATTGTCCCTTATCAAACTTTTTTAACATCTCCCGGCACCCAGAGAGAACAAAGTTTCTTCACGTGCAAATGATCTTGCAGAATCGAACGAATTGCTGGTGCATTTAGGCCCAAAGTACCCTCTATCTGTTGGTAGGTCACTCGCCTGTTTTCCTCAAGCATTTTCCTCACAGCAGTAACGTTTTCCTCCGCAACTGACGTTCGTGGCCTTCCCGGCCTCTCCGAATCCTCCAGAGTGAAATTTCCCCTTTGGAATTCTCTATACCACCTGAATATCGTTGTACGATGTGGACAATCATCATCTAGTGCAAGAGTCATTTCTTCTAAGCTCTGGTCTATGGTTAAACCACGCACGAAATTATACCGCAAAACTGTCCTTATCTCATTTCGTGACCACGATGCCATCGCAAGCACTTTGCACTCTCACTACTAATGAATAACTGAGCCCATCGACTTGGCGCGGCGGCTACTATGCACGTATGAACATGTCTCAACATGCAACAGCAAGCAGCTTCCTGTGATTCATTGTTGCGTCATATTGCAAAACTTTCCTAGTACCCTTTCTATTGTTTTCATTTTTTAATGAAACAATATGCACTTGCACTTAATTCGTTTAGTATTTCAGATGATTGCCACGAGCATCCTTACACATATGAATTCTTCCATGGATGTTTTCTTGAATGTTTCTTAAGCCAAAAACATTGATCTGAGAGCATGCATTTCAAATGTTTTCCTTCAGTGCTGAATAGTCTTCGGGTTATAAATCATGGACTTCAAATATCCTCAGAGGAAAAAGTAGAAAGCCATCAGAGTATTTCAACTCCTGAAATATGTTAATAAGTATTAGAAGTATGGTTTTGTAACTTTAAGAAAATGATGTATGTATTTCCTATGGATTTAGGCTTCAGATACACAATGTAGTAACTAAATATTAATTTCCAAAGCCAGTATACACAAAATGAAAACCATAAAACCCTTTCCTTTCAGTAGCAAACAGTATGCAGTCTCATCTTGTCTCATATTAGTTGTTTATAGACCCACAGAAAATCAGCTAATGCATGGTCATATATCACAACCATGTAATCAAAAAAGACATATCTGGCATATTGCCACAGTCTATCATACTGTCAAATTGCTATTTGCATTATGATGGGCTGGCTAACCCACAGTTTGCAGGCACAATGTTAAGATGCTTCAGAGTTGCCTTGAAGGTACCTAATTAGTCATGTGCCCATTACCTGTGGTTCATGTAAAATTTTGCCAGCTGCATATTCATTAATTACACTGTGCTGCCACTTTATTAGGTACACCCCCTGCTGTGTACACAATTTGTTTGTCCCACAATGTTGCAAGTCACATGACCACAGTTGTGGATATAAATACAGCAGAACAGCCTTTCTAGAATCAGTTAAGCATACAAATCATAGCAAGAATGGGGAAAAGGAGTAATCTAAATGGATTTTGAACATGGCATGGTAGTATTTGCAAGACGTGCTGGACAAAGCATCTCTGAAATGGCAGTTCTGAACTTTTCATGCACTGCAGTTTCAAGGGTGCGTTAAGAATGGTGCAACGAACAGAAAACATCCTCTCAATGGCACTCCTGTGGAAGAAAATCGCTTGTTGATGAGAGAGGTCAGAGGAGGATGGTTAGAATTGTGTAAGCAAACAGACAGGCCACAATGTCACACATGTCAGAATACAACCTTGGTGCGCAGAACAAAATATCGCAACGGACCACAAGTCGCACCTTGTCGCGAATGGGCTACAACAGCCGACGGCCACATCGCGTACCTTTGTTATCAATGAAGAACAAGAGATCATGCCTCCTGTGGGCACAGCAACACCAGCAATGGACTATCGAGGATTGGAAAACAGTTGCTTGGTCTGACGAGTCGAAGTTTCTGGTGCATCATGTTGAAGAAAGGCTCAGAATTTGGCAAAAATAACATGAATCCATGGACCCGTCATGTCTGACAACTACTGTGCAAGGTGGTGGGGGCAGTGTTATGGTGTGGAGAATGTTTTCTTGGCACGTGTTGGGTCCATTGATACCCATAGATTCGCATCTGAATGCCACATCATACCTAAACATCGTTGCTGACCAAGTGCATCCGTTTGTGTTGACAGTTTATCCTCAGTCAGATGGTTATTTCCAGCAGGATAACGCGCCGGTGCACAAAGCCCGAATCACTATGGAATGGTTCCACAAACATGCCAATGACTTTTCTTTGCTGCAGTGGCCCACTCAGTCCACTGATCTCAATCCTATTGAACATCTTTGGGATGAGCTGGAAAGGGCTGTTCGCTGCAGGCACCTCCTTGAGATTCGACACCTCCATCGAATCTCAAGGAACTGCGAGACACACTCCTGTCTGCATGGTACTCCATTCCTAGATGAATTTAAGCTGTTTTGAAGGCTAAAGGAGGCTCAACACGCTACTAGGTAGGTGTACCTAATAAAGTGGCAGCACAGTGTATATTTAAGTTGTATTTTATACAACTTAAATATATGATATGTAAGAAGTACTGGAAACTTGTATACAAAAAATTTCAAATTTAAAAATGATACACTGACGTCAACTGGTGAGATCTATGCTACTTCAGCATTTATTCCACCATGCAGCAATAAAGTATCTCCTCACTGAACAAAAGGACAAAAGTCTCCATGATCGTGGCAGTACAGTTGCCTATGACTAAGTCAGAATAATTCTTTTTATTTAGTCTACTATAGATTAGTCTATCAAAAGAGAAACAGGCGATTTAATAACTGTTGATCTAGCAAATTCACCTAACATATCCAAGAGTAACAACTTCAGTAAAGGGATATGGCATACACAATTGGCTGAAGATCTATGTTTACATTTTCAAACATTGGCATAACATTTAAAAGAAACAAGCAAAGTTCAAGCCAAAGAAAGAACATGAGTGGCCTTTCCACACATGTGAGAATAGGCTGCCTAAACAGTCCAAGCAAGCTGATAATCAGCTCCAAAAGAAGCTTTGGCTTCTTTTGGAGCATGAACTGAATTTGAATGAGTCTTGCTACTCTCTAATGCTTATTGCATTTTTAAATTTGAAAACTTTAAAAAGTGCTCACATGGCTTTTCTTAGCACTTTAAAACTCTTCTTTAAATAGATGTCAGTGGTTGCCACTGTTTTACTAGTCTATTTAACCAGTTCTAGCATATGTACGTGTGTATGTGCACATACACACATATTTTTCCCCCCACGGTCATTTCAACTACATTTCAAATGTCCATTTGCGTAAAAATTGTCTTAAATCTTCCAGTACATGCTGACATCTCTTATCTGCTGTCATCTGTTATAAACTGTAATTATAGACAGTTTATAAGAGATGTCTTAGCTGCCATCTATTATAAACTGTAATTATATAGACACAGTTTATAACAGATAGCAGCATGAAAGTAGCATTTAAAATTGGAAGATTATCTTCTCCTCCTAATATATGCAACTTAATCCAGTTGAAATTCCTTGAAATCAATATTAGTAGTATCAGTATTAATAAGGCTAAACAATGCAAGAGAGTGAGCCTTTTCTGCATCAACCAGATACATGCATACACACAGGTATATAATAAAACAGAATGTTTGTACTATTTCCATTCCCATAAGGTAACCAGCCAATTCTGGTTTGAATTTAGTCAGACTTACCAACTCTGCCATGTTTGGATGCAGATTATTCTAGTGTACATTAGTATATTTTTGTGCCTCCATGGTTCTTGTCTCACAAGGGAAAGAGAACACAGCTTCCTCATTCATTTTACTTCAGTACTTTATACACCTCAGTTAGATTTCCTCTTAGATGTCTAGTTGTCAAATTTTGCAGCCACACATGCAACCATACCTTCTAAGCCATTCTTCCTATGTGCATTGATTTATCCTCATCATTAATTTGGTTGCATTTATCTGAGCCCTCTCCAGAAGTCTATTTTTGGACACAGTGTCCAGACCTAAATACAATAATCCAAATGCAGTCCAATCATCCCCTTGTAAAGAGGGATAATGAAGTCCTCTCTAATAGCAAAGGTCCAATAAATTATGGACAGGACACAATGTGTCTTTCTAGCCACCTCTTTGCAATGCATGGAAAAATTTCATGTCAAACTGAATTGTAACACCTGTCTTTTTCATCTTGAATCATTTTTAGCTCACATGTGACTTGAGGATTTTTGTTCACCTTGCCATTAGACACATTAAACTTCAGTTGCTATTTTTCAGACCATATATGCAACTTGATCCAAGTCTTTTTGCAACATCATGGCCTGGTTTGAATTGTTAACTATCCTTCCCACTTTTAATTATCAGCAAATTTTGACAGCTTTCCTTGGATATCATGGTCAATATCATTTATGAATGTTATAAATAGGATGAGAACTTCACACCAAGCCCTGAGGAATTCCACTTGTTACACAGGTCCAACCTGAAAACTAACAATTTATGAATCTCTCTCTCTCTCAAGGTACAAGTCTTTTTTTGTGATCTAGCGGAGGATTGCACCAGTAAACCCAACTTCTTCCAGTTTATATAGCAGCCTTCCATGAGGAATTGCATTCTAAGCTTTACTAAAATCTAGGTATATAATGTCAAAATTGTTACATGCCTCCAACTATTTAATTACTCTATCATAGTAATTTATTAGATTGGTCAGGCATGATGCCTTAACCATCCCAGCCCATGCTAGGATCTATTCAAGATATCATCCTTATCAAGATGGTCCTGAATGGCATCTTTTACCATTTTACCACAGAAATCAAACTCACTGGCCTATAGCACACAACTCCTCATTAGCACCACTTTCGTGTAATGGGGGAAGACATCAGTATTTCTCCAGTCCAGGGGGATCTTTCCAAGTGTCCAATGACACTTTCTGGATGGTTTGAGACACTCGCACACAGCCTTTTTTCAAATATAACCGAATATATAGCAACCTGGAATATATATCCCCCATCCCAGAGCCTTGCCTTCTCAATAGTTTTTAACAAAAAAATTTCTGAGATCATTATATCACTTATTAAACTGACTCCTTAACAAGAGTTTCAAGCTTTTGACTGTAAACATCAATGAGAAGTACCTGTTCAACGCATCTGCTATTTCTGCTGGGCTTTCTATGTACCTCCCATTGCAGCCAGTTAAGGAAGCAATTTAATTTACTTTCTTCTTTTTTGTATTCACATAAAAAAAGAATTCCCTCTCTCCAATCTTAGCTCCTTTGTTAGTTCTTTCTCATAATCAACTTTTGCTTGCCTTACCCCATCAGCAGGTTTATTACGTATTCTGTTTTAATGCTCATACAAATCAGAAATCACATGATTGTCTGTAACTGTTCCATGTTTGTGTGTCTTTTGCTCAATTAAACTCTTAATCTGTCATCCATTTTGGCATCTTACATTTAAGAAAACTGGTACAAATATGTTTGTGGCTATGAGGATAAATCCCTTGAATATTCCCCATAACATATTTGTATCCAATGCCATACAGTAGTCTGTTAATCGAACCCAAGAAAATATCTCGTCCCATTATAGTCCTCTCTTTTGAAATTGAAGCCCTTGACTTTATCTTTGGCCTTTTCTTTAGATATAACCCATTTTATGATATTATGGTCACTGTCTGCTCTTGGTTCCCACACTGTCAAGTTTTTGATACATTTAGGATTCTTAGTAAGAACAAGACATAGGATATTGGAAGCACTTGTGCTTTCTTCAGATCTGCTGGGTAAGTAGCAATAATCCAGCTTGTTCAAAAAATTGTTACATATGGTGTATTTCCATTCCATAAGAGGGAGGTGATTAAAGTAGTAGTAGTAATAGTGGCATGTGATG